>NW_022475490.1:0-59944 GCF_009193585.1 Aspergillus caelatus
TTTTTTTTTTTTTTTTTTTCAATCGATACTTAAAAGTTTGTACTTGTTGTTTCACCTTTCTTCGTCTCCTTTTATATTTATAATTTTAAGCCCGTTGCTTCACTTTTGCATCGTTGTCCAGTCTAGACTTGGGCCCGTTTTCAGTTCCTGGCTGTGCACCTGGGGTACATACTCAATCCATGCTAGGGCCCTGAAAAAGTGCTAGGTTGGATTTGGATGCTTGAAGGACAGAACTCCCTTGCTTCTGGTCTTGGGGCACCGGATACCCGCCATCTTTCACACCTTACTTATTGATAATCTCTCTCTTCTTCTCCTTTCTCCTTTTACTTTCACTCGGACCCAATTTTCTATGCTCACGCTGCTAAAGAATCCGGAAACCGCGTGTGTAGCTTGTCGGCGCCTCAGAAGCTGACATTAGAGAATTAGGGGAAAGGCAGAAGAGCCAGGACTCTATCACTGTTGTTTTATTTCTCCACGAGGGCTGTGAGCAACAGGGTCAAATCGTTTCTCACAGAAAAGGAGGAAGGAAGGAGGATTTCTCTTGTAAACCGACTGGTCCGTGTGGTCCTTTGAGGAACAATATGCCTCCAGCCAGTTCGTCGTTTACGGCATTGAATTTGCCAGAAACATTTTCTCTCCCACAATGCATGGAATATTTTACCCTCACCGCTGGTCCCAATACCGATCTCTGGAGGAAGCCCCCAAATGGCGACACGTCCACAGCGCCCATTGTATTCACGTCATTGCGAAATCCATTTATACTGGCGGAAGTGACTGTTAGTGCGGACTGGGAAATGGAATGGGATCAGGGTGGTCTGGTGATTTTTGCCGGAGCCGCACCGCAGTCCTGCTCGTCCGAAAGCGTCCCATTGGATTCCGCAACGCGATCGAGTCGCTCGGGATATCCCCAGATCGCACGACCGTGCAAATGGGTCAAGGCGGGTATGGAGTTTAGCTCGGGCACCCTCAACGCCTCTTCGGTCAGTGCAACTGCGGATGGAGCCGATTGGTGTCTTTCACCGCTCAGCCTCCCTGACAGCGGGCCATCAACCGTGCAGTCGCTGCGTATCAAATTAGAGCGGATCGGCAACTCCCTCTGGATCTGGTACCAGATCCCATCCGCCCTTCCCTATGCCCGGACGCCGAGCGCAGTGAGCAGCACGTGGAAGAAGCTACGGGAGGTGACATGGTTCTTCTACGGCGTTGAAGACAAGTTTATCCATGTTGGAGTTTACGCGAGTCGGCCGAATAACATATCTCGCAACAGCACCATGTGGGAGATGATGAACGGTCCGATCTTGAGCGAGTCTGCAGTCGGCTCTCGGGACTCTTTGGTGGTTGAGTTCGAAGATTTAGAGATATACTAACGACGCCTGACCCTTTACTCCCGATAATATACCATCTGTATTTCTCCCTTTGCAATTTAATCAACGCAGCCACGACCCATGAATGGCTTATGAACTCACGACTCTATGTTTTGTGCCGCTGGTTGAGCCCAACATGTTGAGTCTCTCTCTCTCTCTCTCTTTTTTTTTTTTTCATTTCTCCGATTTACGATAATTGCCTTGAGGATACGGTGTCAGGCATACAGAGGAGCATGATGAGCGTACCGGTGTTTTCCTTTCATTCTGTTCTTTTTTTTTTTTCTTTCTTTTTTCGAGACACTTAATTCAGCGTTTTGATGTATAACGTTCCCTTTGAGATTGAATTCAAAACCTCGTCTTGATCATTTAATATCAACTTGATTGGACACCGACAATCCTGACGACAGACCCGTTACCCCTGGGGATGAGTCAAAGCAAGGATCCGTGACAAAAGATCATGGACCATAGCTAATTTGTTGAATATGCATGATCTGCAGCGGGGTTCACGAGATAGCATTGATCCTCGCTGGAAAATAACAATTTGGGGCCAGGGTGAGGCAAAGGGCAGGAAAGTTCAGTCGTTTATACTTCGGCCGACGATCACTGGGCACTAAACCCAAGTGAGTAGCCAGCGCAGAAGGATAAAGTTACGTCCATTGAAAAACATCATCCTCGGAATAGAGTTGGTTAGGCTGCAATGGGACTAGACGGAGCTCACATCACTGCATTGTCACGGGGTAAGGGTATATCATAAATCCAATGCCTCTTGGGAAATTGCTACGACGGGTGGAAAAGCAGAGGCTGTTACACCGCAGGGAAATAATTACCGAGGGACATAATTTGTTCCACGGCTCTGGAAGCAGTGATTGCTCCACTGACTCACCCAAGGGATGGGGGCCAACACCGTAATGAAGAAAAGACAACAATGACATTCGCAATTGGTATACTGGATTTCTATGACATAATAATTGGTATAGGAGGGTGGACGACTCGCAATGATTTGATGTGCTACTGGTTTTGGCACGTTCGGACAGGTAAGATTGGTTGTCGGTATCAACCATTTCTTGATGAAGCCGAGGGATTGTGATCGAAAAAAAAAAAAAAAAAATGGCAAAGCAAGAGAGGAGTCCAATCTCGATGCCCCGCCTTAGTTCTGCAGATGTAATTTAAATTGCATCGCCCCGGTTTGCGGCATGAGTCTCCAGGCGGACAAGAATAGTAGGCACGTAGATCTTTTGAGGATTGGACCATGTCGTCGTATTTCCAATCCCTTCCGAGAGGATGATATGATTTTCGCAGTTTATAGTGAGCCGAGTGGAGTCCGTAGCGGAGGGCGACTAAACCAGATGGAGTAGAGGGTAATGGTGCCATGACTGCACTATGAGTCTAGTCAGTATAGTTCTCCACTGTGTTTTTTTCTCCTACACGATCCGGCGAGCAGAGTTTTAATTTCTATTTGTTCGTCTTATGAAAATTTCCCTCATCAGCCGACTGGAGGATGATCTGATTTCGGCCAATGTGCACAACATCCGTTATCATTGCATATGGCGCTGTACATCACCAAGGCAATAACTGGCTAGATATTTACCCACTACCTACTAGTACTCAATCTGTTTAAGAACATATTTTATGCTGTTCCCGTGATTGGCGCCGTCCACTCACCGCATTTTCCAGTCGGTAACCAGTGACGTACAGAGTCGATGGGATCACGCAGCCATCGAAGATCTGCAGATAATTTTAATGCGTGCCCTCCATGCGAACCGTCCGGAGGAGTAAGCAATGTATCTAGGTTTTGTCCATCTTGTCAACATGACTCAATTGGTGATATCTACAGATTCATTGAAAGTGGTCCCTGCATTCTCGTATCAGTTCTACTTCATGAATTGGGCACTTTCTTCTTTTTTTTCTTTTTCTTTTTCTTCGTAAACATATGTCTCTTGACTTTATCCCCCTCCCTTAAAGCTCATGCTGTATATATCCATGCGACATAGAAGGACGAATTAAAAAATAAAAAAGCAAAAGCAAAACAATCCGGGAGTGAAATCAGTATCACTGTGACAACTACTTTGCTGCCCCGCCAAACTAATCCCTAAGTTAACGGCCCTTCGGCCACTAGCGGGAGTTCAGTCCCTCCATCAGTCGACCTCACTAACCATCTTAGTCCGGAATTCTCCCTCCTCCATCCTTGAGTGGGGACCCTTCTGTTTTTTTTTATTTTTTTTTTTTCCCTTTCCTTTTTTTTTTGTTACCCATGATTGATTCTGTCTTTCTCCTTTCCTCTCTCCTTTTCTCTCTTCTCCCCTCCTCAACTGATTAACTATCTTACTATTATCATACATCTCTGCCCCAATTGTGAGTTTGGTTTGATCATCAATCAAACTCATACATCTCTGATCTGACCAATCCCACCTCTATAGCCCCTCCAAAGTTTCACCTCCCTTACCTCTCAACCCTATTACCCGATCCATTGTCTGGGAGGCCTCTTCTCTTTTGGTTCCTCGTTTCTGTTTTTTTTATTTTTCTCTGTATATTATTCCGTCGATTCACTCGATATCCCTGTTGTGTAATTGTTCCTTTAAAGCCTCTTTTGCGCTTTGATCTCTTGTTTGATACTTAACGACTGTTACGACCTTGACGATCACAACAATGGTGGAATCCATTACTGAGACTGTCACCATCTCCGTCCGTCGTCCGACCGACACCCCTACCATCTTCGTCGCCGGTACCTTTTCGGAACCTCAATGGGAGCCATTGGAACTGAGTGTTAAGACGATAGAGGTCGAATCGGAATTAGACCCTGGCCTCTACTCGACCGAGTACCTTTTCTTCCGGGATTTCAAGCTGGCTCCGGGGCAATATCAGTACAGATTCCGAGAAGGCGCGACTGGCTCGTGGTTTCACGATGAGTCTGTAAAGAACGGTAAGTTCAAATCGGCTTCAGCAGCCTTTTACGTAACTATCCCGGGTATAACAGCATGGCTAACCAATGCTTTGGAACCATAGCTTCTGGAACGGAGGGCCTGATCAACAATTACCTTACCGTCAAGCCTGCGGCCGAGCAGGAGACTCCCGTCCAGAATGGTGCCAGTGACAAGGCGGAGGAGAGTACAAAGGAACCGGAGTCTGAAGCTTCGGAAAAGGCGGAGCCAGTAACAAATGGCGTTCACAAGTCAAATGGTGTCAACGGAGACGCTGAGCACGAAGCCCCTGTGGCCGACGAGTCTCCCGTCGAGGATCAGAAGACCGAACAAGTCCCTGAGAAACCTGTCGAGACCGATGCCAAAGCAGAGACCGAGGCAGAGCCGAAGGAGACTCTTTCCAATAGCACCAAGGGGCCAAAAGCCAACGGAACTGAATCCGCCGAGCATATCTCCGAGAGCAAGGAGGAGCCCGTGGCCGAGGAGAAGTCGGAGCCGGTGGTAGAAAAGCCCGAGGAGAAGGTGGCTGAATCTCAGCCTGCGGCGGAGAAGGAGGACACTGAAAAGAATGCCGAAGAAGTTCCAGTCACCTCTACCCAGGAGGAGGCGCCGGTCGTGAACGGCGATGCTAAGGTCGAGGCTGAGAAGCAACCGGAGGAATCCCAGCCGCAGAAGGTTGCCGAAGAAGCACCAGTGAAACCCGAGGAGCCTGTTTCTGAGACGTCCGCACCCGAAGTCACGGCTGAAGAATCCCCCGCTCAAGAATTGAAGACCGAGAAACCCATCGCCACCGAGTCCACAGCAGCTGAAACTACTACAGAGCAGCCCGTCACCGAAGAGCAACCGACAGTGGAGGAGACCCCCAAGGAGCCCGCCACAGAGCCTGCCGAGACGAAACAGGCGGAATTTGCTTCTGAGGAACCCGCCAAGGAGGAGCCGACCCCCGAAGAATCCAAGGAAGCTCCCACCGTGGAAGAGCCAGTGAAGGAATCCGTTAAGGAGGAGGAGGTACCGGAACAGCCCAAAGAGACGGTCTCCGAGAAGCCCGCTGCTGAAGAGGTCGTTAAGGAAGAGATCACCGAAGAACCGAAGGACGCTTCCGCCACCGAGGAGCCAGCTGAGAAGCTTGACGAGTCGGAGAAGGCTCCTGTTCAAGAGGAGACGGTGGTGGAAGAGCCTAAGGAGACGACCAAAGAACCTGTCAAGGAAGAGACACCCGCCACTGAAACGCCTGTGGCTGAGGAGCCCGCTGTCGAAGAGCCGGTCGAGGAGAAGGCGGCGCCGGAAGAGCTTAAAGACACATCCACCGCTGAGCCAGCCGTTGCGGAAGAACCAGTTAAGGAGACTGTCAAGGAAGAGCCGGTCCCTGAAAAGATCGAGGAGCCTGCCACTGAGCCAGCCGTTGCTGAAGAACCTGTTAAGGAGACTGTTAAGGAAGAGCCAGTCCCTGAAGAAACCTCTGAACCAGCAGTTGCTGAAGAACCAGTCAAGGAGACTGTCAAGGAAGAGCCGGTCTCTGAAAAGACCGAGCAGCCAGCCGTTGCTGAAGAACCAGTTAAGGAGACTGTTAAGGAAGAGCCAGTCCCTGAAGAAACCTCTGAGCCAGCCGCTGCTGAAGAACCAGCGAAGGAGCCTGTCAAGGAGGAGGCAGTATCAGAGGCACCTAAGGAGGCACCTGTTGAGGAGCCTGCTACTAACGGCACTGCTGCTCAGGATAAGCCGTCTACCGAGGAAACTGTTGCTGAAGCGGTGAAGGAGGTGCCAGTTGTCGAAGAGTCTAAGGAGACTCTGTCCACTGCAACTCCAGACGCTCAGGAATCGGTTGCTCAAGAACTCGCTACCGAAACCTCTGCCACTGAGGATGTCCCCAGCGAACCCACGAAGGAGGCAGCCGCCGAGAAGCCCACAACCGCCGATGTTGTAGCAGAGGAACCAGCGAAGGAGACAGCAACAGAAGAGACCGAAGTCGAGAAGCCTGTCATTGAAGCACCTGTTGAAGCCAGTTCCGAAGCACCGGCAAAGGAGTCTGTTCCAGAGAGCACTACGGCTGAGGCTGCTGTCGAAACGGAAGAATCGCAACAGCCTGCCGAGGAGACTTCCGAGCCAGCTGTCCAGGATGAAAAGGCGCCCACCCAAAAGCCGGTAGAAGAGACCAAGGCTGAGCCTGCTTCGGAAGAAACCAACACGAAGGAAGAGGTTGCTCAATCCTCTGTCGAGGGAAAACCCGCCGAAGAGGCCGCGCTGGTGTTTTCTGCGGAAGAAAGCGAGAAGGTTGTCGCCGAAGCCGCTAAGGAAGAGGAAGTTCCAGAGGAAACCTCTGCGAAGGCGCCTGTTGAGGTGGAGGCTACAACTGCTGAGCCTGTCGTTGAAGAAACAACCACTGGGGAGCCCGCTAAGGACTTGACGAAGAAGGAACCGGCTACACAGGAACCTGTCTCTGAAGTGCCCGCTGCTGAGGAACCAATCAAGGCGTCAGGCCCTGAAGACGTGGTAGAAGAGCCTACAACGGAAGAAAAACCCGCCGAGGTCACCGAGCAAGAGACTAAGGAGCCGACCACCGAAGAATCTAAGGAGATGAAGCCTGCTGCTGAGGAAGGGACCCCCGAAGAGCCCGTTAAGGAAACTCCCGTTGTTGAGCAACCAGTTGAGTCCGAGCCCGCCAAGGAAGCCGAACCCGTGAAGCCCACCGCAGAGGAGCCTGTTAAGGAGCTCGTTGCTGAAGTGGCTGCTGTCCAAGAGCCCACTCCTGTCGAGCAACCTGCTGCTGTCAAGGAATCTGTCGCTGCTGAGCCTTCTACGGAGGAGCCTTCTACGGAGGAGCCTTCTACGGAGGAGCCTGCTGCGGAACAGCCCGCCAAGGAATCTGAGCCCGTGACTGAATTGTTATCTACTGAAGAGCCTGCCACGAAGCAAACGGCCGAACTTGAGCCAGTTGAGCAGCCAGTGGCGGAAGAAAAGCCTATGGATGACTCCACTGGAAAGCCAGCAACTGAGGAGGCAGTGACTGAAGAACCGGTCCCAGAACCAGCTGAGAAGGCCGTGGTTGCCGAGACACCTGCTACCGAGGAAGTCGTTGAAAAGGCTTCTACCGAAGAGCCTGCTAAGGAGCCTGTCTCCGAGGAGCCGGTCGCTGATAAGTCTGCTGAGCAGCCGGCTTCGTCGAATGTGGTCGAGGAGACTGCTGAATCTTCTAAGGCTGTTGTCCCTGAGGAAATCACCTCGAACGAGGTTGAGCCTACTGTGTTGCAGTCCCATGAGGAGAAGCCGGAAGAGGCGACTGAGCTACCTAAGGAGGAGACTGTTGCAGCTGAGCCTGTGGCTGTTGAGACCTCTGCTGAACAGACGGCCCCAGAGACTGAACCTGAGGTTGCACCCAAGGCTGAAGCTGAAGAGGCTGTGACCACTCAGAAGGAGGAGCCTACCAGCGAGCCAGTAGCAGCAGCCCCTGCTGAGGCTGAGGAGGAGCCTGTATCGGCTTCTTCTGGCGAGTCTCCTGTTGAGAAAGAGAGCACTGAAACAGCTGAAGTCATCCCCGAGGCCACGAAGGAGGATGCTCCTGAACAGGATGGAAAGGATGGCGTCTCAGCCGAGCTGATTGGTGCGGGTACTGCGGTGGCAGCAGCTGCCACCGCAGGCGCTGTTGCCGTAGGACTGGCTGCTTCATCGCATAAGGATAAGGAACAAGAAGCCGCGTCTGCGGATAAAAGCTCCAAGTCTGTAGAAGAGTCTCAACCCAGCAAGGGCGAGGACAAGGCTGCCAGCCCTGCTCCTGAGTCTCAACTATCAGCCAGTAAGGAAGCACCATCGTCTACTTTGAAGAAGCCTGAAACTGATATCAATGAACCATGTTCAGGATCCGAAGAGCTAGCTGCGTCAACCAACGAACCATCCACTTCTGCCGAGCCCACAACTGCGACAGAAACCACTGCTGACAAGGCTATGGCTCAGAAGGGCGACACCTCTCGTTCTCCAAGCCAGACTCGGGCCGTTACTCTCAGCAATGCCAAGAATGATGGCTGGTTGAAGGTCATCCTTCGCGCCGTCTTCGTCAACTTCTTTGGAGCCATCTTCTCTCCTTTCCGCCGTCGCCCCAGGAACGACCAGTAAATCTGCAGTGTGAATATTCCTCGCACTTCTTCCATGCATATCATCACCGACTCCTATGGGATCTGAAAGTGTGTCCTTAACCCATTGTTACTAATTAATGCATCTTTTTAGCATGCATATACCCGGCTTTGTTGACCAAGCTTCTTGTCACTCATTTTGCTCGCCTTAATTTGATTCCCCTGTATTTGACTTGTGTGCTTTATCAACTCAGCTTATTGTTATCTGTTCTGTTCATTTTATTTCTCCTCTCCAGAATGTGTCGATTATTGTCCGCGAGTCTGTTGTGCCAAAACTGATAGTAGTTAACAAAACTTGTTTTGTTTTGCCATCGATTTATGTTTACCAGTATGTAGTGATGCGATTATGATTGATGATAATGAAGATTTGAAGATTATTTCACCAGGTTTTGTTCTTGGACTGTGTCTACTCCTTCGGATAAGCCTGCTCCTATCACATCAACAAATTGAATACGGTCAATCCGTAACAAAATTGTAAGAAGATAGAAGAGGTAGCAACCAGGAGATAGGCTGTGAAATGCAATCATTCAAGTAACTGAAAGATGCCCATTCTTCCTGGCGAATCCCGTCTCCAAAAGTCATATCCAACTTGGACACAACTTCCCCCGCAACGACTTCTTAGGTTGTTTGATCCTTTGACCTGCCCCAACATCCATTCTCATTTATACACTGTACGGCTCTTAAGTTGGGGAGATTTACATAAAAAAGATATATTGTTTCTTGTGGGGGGTCCATCCAAGATACGTACGGAGTAGATATAACAGGTGTCAATCACCAAAGTCTTTCTATCAGTCGAGCAAAAAAAGAAAGTAAAATTGTATCTCTGTCCAGAAAAGTAGATTCGCTCTCAATGTCCAGAATCAAGCTGATATCAAGGTATCTAAAGGGACTTGTACGTTACATACATATCCCACGCCATATCCAGACAGAAAGCAAGGGGTGTTTCTGATAGAGATGCTAAAAAGGGAAGAAAGAGTCAAGACAAGCCCCGAACTCCAAATCCCTGATCCCATAACTCCGGTGAACATGAGTAGAGAGTAAGAGAAGATAGGGAAAAGAAAGGAAACAGCCACAGCTAATTCCATGTGCGTCACTTGGGGATGTGTGAGTGAAATTCACGTCTCGCGCTGTGGCTCGTGCCCCAGCAACACAACACAACACAAGTGAAGGCATCAGCTTCGCCACATACAAATCTTGTTTACTTGTTTGTTTCTTATAGTGAAAGAGCAACACCCGAAAGTTGATTTCCTCAAATCATCTCGCGATATGGCAGACCAACGTAAATGCAATAGAACAACAATGCACCGACTTGTTCTTCAAGTATCTCGTTTGCTTTAGTGAATATCTTTTGATTGGCTATTTCGTTTCATTTCATTGTTCGTCATGACGGACTCTGATAAAGACCAGGAGGCTCAGACTAGATCTGAGTCTGAGGATAAGGAGTTGAAAGAGAGACCCAAGGTCAAACTGCCTCTTGTGCCCACCGTGCCTGGTAATGCTTGGTCGCAGATGAGGGCTCGTGGGCAAGAATGTATTCGTGAAAGGGAGCTGCATAAGTTGGAGTTTGGTGAGTTGGGGTATGACCCTAATACAGGTATGTTATGTCTCCCCTCCCTTGTCGCTGTTGGCTTGACTTTGCTGAAGTGAGTAGTGATAAGTCGTCCAACCGCGTCCTATTCTTCAAGGTCTAGTACGATGAGGAAATCGTCTAGACTAGATTACGACGAGGCTCTCGCCCTCCCGATGCCTAAGCCCCGTCTTATAGCTGTCAGTAGTTCTGCTCCTGTGCTTGAGCCGACGGTTTCAAAGGCAAACGTCCTCACAAAGTTGAGTGGTTTGAAGAGACAGGGCGCTATGGAGCCCCATCCTGGTGATAAGAGTGCGGGTACAAAGGCCGAAGGTGAAAAGAAAAGGTCCATGATCGCGACGCTGAGATCGAGACTCAGCTTCAAGGAGCTTGGTAAGGAGTTTCGTAAGGCTCAAAATCCTCCACTTAGCACTATGCCTCGACTGCCACCGAGTGTTGGAATTCCACAGGTCGAAAAGACCAAACAATCGCCGCCTGGGTCATTTGACTTTGATGAGGAAAGGCTATATGCCCCCAAGCCCAGAGATCCTGGAGTGCACCCTGCATCTGATCCAGTCCAGACCTCTAGGTTTTCGGACTCAGGTAGCTTCGAGAGCTCTAAACAGAGCACCTCATCCTGCCCTGCACAGCAGGCTAAGGGTGATGGCAGGCTTGATGCAGAAACTCTTAAAGACACACAGAAACAACATCGGCCTCATCACAAAGTGGGAAACGTGGAGCCTATGACGCGCCTTGACACTGTCCTGATTGACGGCTCATCTCCTCTAGCCAGCACAGGCGATACCAGCAGGGGCCATCCGGCGGTTGTCGATGCGGAACAACGCTATATCAGTATGAAGGTGGAGAACGAACCATCAGTTCCCTCTAAGTCAAATACTGATGTCACCTCTACTATGAACCCAGCTTCAACATCCAATGCACCAAAAGGTATTGCACCAGTGTCCTCGCTGCGCGAACACAAACAGAGCAAGGTGGAGAAAGATCGTCCGCTAGTCGTCTCATCGGATCAGCAGAGGCCACTGTCTGTCAGGACACAGGATCAAGCTGAAGTAACTACCCCGTCTGGGCAGTACAGCAGGCACTCATCTACTAGATCACGGGAGCAAAGAGCCTCGAACTCTGGACAGGCTGAACCTGTTTTCGACCCAACACATATGAGGATGCTCTTCGATTCTCAGCTCCCTATGGATGATCCTCGTTTCTACTCTGGCGTGACGACTCACGGAGGTTATGCACCTCCTCCACCGCACCCGGGCTATCAAAACACAGTAACGCTGGAGCAGCAGATATCCACCTACATGGATTCGCTTCACATCCACGTTGACGGCACGGCCAACAAACTTGCCCGGTCATTCGAAAACAGCAGCAACTGGTCAACGGATCAAATCCTGAGGCACACAGGGCATCTGTCGGATCTTATGCGCAAGCTCAATACCCGAGTGATGAGCGACACTGAAGTGACGAGAGAGCTGCAGAGGGTCATGATGGAGGTAAAGATTCAAGTCGGCGCTATACAGCGCGAGCAGCATCAGATGGAAGACAGGATGACACAGCTCTTCCAGAGCGAGTACAACAAACTGAAGGGCGAGATTAACGTGTTGGCCTCGACCGTAAGGTCCACCCTCCCCTACAACTCAGCACAGGATGCAAGATCCATCAATACCAGGTTGCAGGGGAGCCGAGATGTCCTCAGATGGAGTAAAGACAATGAAAGGCCACAAAAGTTCAGGAAGATGAAGTCACGTCAGATGAGGATGGAAGATGTTGTGACAAAGAACACAGAGAGCAGAGGAGGGGAAGAACACAACTGTGAATCTGTCGCACTGAACAAACACGCCGAGGAACACACGCTTACTGATGATGTTCCAACGCCTATGGCAGTTTTTCCCACTCCAAGTTTCCATGGCGATGACAGGAAAGATTACTTCACTGAGCCTCACTCCAGAAGACTCATCCTGAAAGACCCGAGCACAAAATCCCCTGGAAGTCCAGAACCTCTGCACAGCAGCTCCGCTAAAGGCAAAGAAAGAACTACTAGCAGCCAAACTCTTGTTCACAAAGCAAGCGCTGAAATCATGAAGTTCCCAGCTAAGATGGGCCTTTTCTATCCTTTCCGCCGTGGCCGTGATCGACGTAGCAGCGAAAGCAAAATTGCAAGCCGCTCTTTGCCTCCTACCAAGCGCAGCAAAGATGATAAAACTTCTGAAGAGCCAGAGTCCATGAAACAAGAACCACTTCCATTTACACCCGCCATGCAGACAAGCGCTATTGCTACTACTGGTGCAGAGCATCGCCAGGTGGAGATTAGCCCCAGCAGAGTTCATCCCGCTCTGCGCAATCTTGCTCAGCAACAGATCATGGCTGAACGTGAGCGCCTCGATACTCAGAATACCATGACGCCCAGGCAGCTCCTACGATCCTCCCGATCCTTTCAGGACCTGAATTCTCGCTCCAGAAATGCTGCATCGTTTGATTGGATTGATAGCTCAATCGAAAGTCCTTCGGAGTCTACAAGTCGCAGTCAGAACCAGCAGGATCTCGCTATGGGATTCCCTGCTCTTTCAACGGCTCCACTCCGCTCGTCTTCTAGAGCAGATTCGCCATTGACAGCTTTCGCTGAAGCACGGATGTCTCAGGCTTCAGATGTTTCTTTTGGTTACCGTGGCCCCACCCCTCCTCCCAGAGAGTCTGAAGCGAGCGAGTCGGGCCTACCAACCTGGTATCAGGCAGCCTACGCATACAAGCCCATCGAAAAGCCAGAGGACGATTGATATGAAACTATCAGTTCATAGTAAGATTACTATTTGCTTTCAAGCATTCCACGCCGTGACGATTTCATTTCCTCGGTAGTCTTTATTGGGTTGGAACCTTGGCTGGGGTAACTGCGTATGACTTGGCGCACTAAGATGGTCGTTTGGGAGTTTGGTACTCAAGGGGTATTGGCATTTGTTATTGAACGGAAGGGGATAACATTGGATGGTTTAACAGGACAAAAGTTGGGACCAAAAGTCGGTAATGGTGTGAGATTTCATTTCAGATTGACGCTTGCAGTTGACCTGCTCACGTGTTCTAAGATTACCGGGTATCATGATCTGGCTAACCAAAAAGAACAAAAAAAAGGGCGTAAAAAGGACATAAGAGAAAAAGAAAAGGAAACATTTCAGTTTATGGATTAAACATGAGGAATGTGTTCTTTTAAATGGGGATGAAATGTCATGTTGATACATTGCAAATAGCCTTAATGACAAATGCTTTATTTCTTCGAGATCATCTTCTCCATGTCCATGGCAGCATCCCGGACTTGGGGACAGTAGTGTAGTCGCAGTAATTCTCCCTCCCATACCGTCCCAGCAAAGACATTGGTTGCTTCTATATCTGTTGCGTAGGGATTGTATACACCATCGCCTTTACGCTCCTCACTGTACCACAATGAAGAGATACGATTTGCGTGATGCTTCGTTACCTGGTTTAGAAGGGAAAGCGTGGCAATAGCGGACTTCTCAGGGACCTGGAGCGATGTCGTCAGGAGTCGTTTAGTGAAGCTACCAACACGCACCGGAGGTGGTATTCCTTGTGCGCGGGACAACAGTGTGGACTGAAGGCAGCGGAGCAGCAGAACTGTCGGAGTCTGAAAGTTGACCTTGTTCCTCGACTTGAATTGCTCCGTCGAGCTGTTATCATCTGGATCGGGGAGCCGAAGAGATTTGTTGGGGTTGAATTCAATGTCAGGGTTGATCGAGTGAGAGTATAGGGAGCGATAAAGATGCTTGATAAAAAAGCTTAAGTCAAGATGAAGTGTACCTGCCGCCTTGCTAGCATCCTGTCCTTGAAGGAGCGCAAAGGCAGTAACGGTACAAAGGAGGGCTTCGCGCTGAGAATCTCTTGATGCTGTCATGGATTCAGGATCCTCATCCTCCACGTCGTTGTCTTCAAATTCGTCGCGATCAGCGTGCCCGATCAAGTCCTTCAGAGCTTCGAGTAAGTCGCCAAAGAAATCTTGGTTGATCAGATGCGCGTATTTAGCAAGGCCCTCGAGTACCGGGCCCATAAGAGTAGGAATGCGGAGTTTCAGAATGCGGAAGTAAACCCCAAACACAAGCTTCAAGGTCTCCGCTTGGTTCTTATCTCTTTCCTCGTGGGATACTAAGGCGTCAGCTTCCTTCATATCCTTCTCCACGGCCTTCCGCTCCTTTTGGATCTTGCGCTCCCGTTTAGTGCGGAATTCTTTCTTTTGCTTCTTCTTCCCACGGAATGTATCCTCCTCTGGCTCACGGTCAACCCGGTCTCTTGATGCCTTGGAAGAGAATTCGGAGAGCAGCCGGAGGTGTAGGAAGGTGTCCAGGACGCTTTCGTTGATTCTAAATTCCTTCGCCTTCATCATCTTCGACAGGAGACGAACGGCTTCAAGGGAGACGACTCCATCCTCGTCTCTTGCGAAGACTTCTTCGATTGTTTCCCGGCATTTGACAAAATCAGCATCCACTTGTCTCTTTGCGAGCCGGTTGACAAGAATTTTCAAGAGCTCCCCGCGAAAGTTAAAATGTGGTACGGAAAGGAGCATGTTGCCAGCACAGTTGATCGCAATACTTTTTAAACTAGGGTCAACTTCCTCCTGTGAGGCTTTAGACGGCTTGGTAAGCTCAGTCAACTTCTGAACGTAGTGTTTATAATGTGAAAGAAGCGACTGTTCGTAGTTTTGCAGTTTGCGCACTTCTTTCGATAACTTAGTAGACATTTCTCCATCACTGAGAGGCCGGATGCGGTAGCCCGGGATCACGTCCTTAAATATGGCGGCTTGCGAGGCAAGAGCTAGCTTCTTGATTGCAACGTGCGCGCCGTTGTTAACCATTTCAGCCATTGTTTTGAAAGAGCCAAGATGTTCCTCCGGGTCTTCATTTATCAAAGTCGCCAGCTTTGCAAGTTCTTCTTTCGCCTGTAAGATCTGCAATTTCATCGGAATTTTGGGCTTCTCCTCCTCCGCAGGTGTTTCCTCATCCTCGTCCATGTCAGCCTCGGCGTCGGAGGCTACATCCTCCTCATCGTCATCGGTGCCAAGGAAACTGTCAGACTCTTCAGGCTCCGGTTCCTCAATGTTTTGCAAACCCTCCGCGGTTTTGATAGGTAGCCTTGTCCTCTCCTTATCTTTTTTGCCCATCTTGCGCGGACGGCGCTCGTAGTCTTGTTCGAGATCCCATTCGGAAGCGTTGCTGTAGAAGTTGTTCAAGGCTGAGCCCTTGGGGGTGCCATTGCCTTCATCACCAGGAGGACTCAAGCGTCTCCTTTTATTCGTGCGTCCTGGAGCCATGACGATTTTTATCGAGCAACCGAATTGTCGTGGTGAGGGTCGATGGTTGGTTTTGAGCGGTTCCCGTCCGAAACTTTTTTTTTTCTGCGGTGCCAAGACTTATGCCAAAAGCTCTCCACCTTAAACTTTTCTGGATTTTTTGTCCGCGGAGCTTTTCTTCGACTGCGAACAACCCGCATCAATCACTCAAAATGCGTCAACTCACTGAACAAGAGACAAAAACGCTTTTCGAAAAGCTGGCCAACTATACTGGTCGCTCGCTGAACAACCTTATTACTACATCCGATGACCCCAATGACCGATATGTATTCCGTCTCCATGGAAATCGTGTCTATTATATGAAACTGTCCTTGGCCAATCTTTCGACAGCCATTCCTCGCGCAAACCTTCTCTCACTTGGTACCTGCATCGGAAAGTTTACCAAGAGTGGCCAGTTCAGGCTGCACATCACTGGTAAGATCTCTATCAACTTTTAGCGATCAATGAACAGATCTCTGACTTCTACAGCTTTGGATGTGATTGCTCCCCACGCTAGATACAAGGTCTGGATCAAACAGAACGGAGAGATGCCCTTCCTGTACGGTGGAAATGTGGTAAAGGCGCACGTCAACCGGTGGTCAGACGATTGTCCAGAACACGCAGGTGTTGTTGTTTTCAACTCCAATGATACTCCTTTGGTAAGACAGTCGTTGACACAGCGAATATGGCGGTATAAGTTACTAACATTGTCTCAGGGCTTTGGAGTTACTGCCCGGTCTAGCGCCGAAGCGAGGAAATTGGAGCCAACAGCCATTACCGTGTTCCGCCAGGGAGATATAGGAGAATACCTGAGAGAGGTGTGTTATATCTTGATTGTGGAAGTCCTTGCACACATCGCAGCTTACTGACTTTTGCCTAGGAAGATACTCTCTTTACGACGTAAAGGAAAATCGTTGCATACGCGGGATCATTCATGGAATTTGGATGCTAGATACCTGGGGGTTCTCGCAGGAGTTCTGGAGTCATCTGTCTGTTTCAATAGAAAAGTTTTTACCTTTGTTCTTCAGCATACTGTATCCATAATCATATGCGATCACAACAGCCCGTTTCCCCCTGGCCTAAACCCAACTATATCCTTTCTGACGTTTCCAGATATGTCGTCTCTCATGACATTTTCAAGTACTTGGTTCAATAATTATGTAGACATTCAACCCCATGCATAAGGAGTAGTTTGAGGCTTATTGGTGGGAAGGATGGGACGCTGATGGTCACACAGCTTGCCGCTTTAATATGAGGAAATAGAGGTTATTCCGAAATTCAACATACAAAGAATATATAAATGTTTCAAAGCGTCTGAACAAATGATGTACAAAAAGTTTTTGACTGCTCGTTGCAGTAAGTTATTTGGAGATAATCAGTCCATGTATTAATTTATACTGCGGGGCACGTGCATTATCAGTGATCAGTCAGCTCTTCAAAAGCGACAATGCGAACTTTTGCATCTAATCAGCCATAGTTGTGTCTACTACATTTCTCAGAATCTCTACTGCGCTGAACAATTACTGGACTCTCTAATCTATCGCTACTTTTATTATAAAATTTCCCTCGCTCTCACATTCCTTGTTCAGGTTTAGCACTCGATAGAAGATCGTACCTGAAGGCCGGTCTGCACCCCACCATGCCACCTTACTCGGGTCTCCAGAGGCAACAAATAGCTCAGTTTATGAACTTTACACAAGCAAAGGATGCAGTAGCTGCCAAGGTATGATCTTCCTTTTAGTATTATACCACACGCATTGTTGGTCTCAAGTCGTACACATAACTTTCCATGTCACGTGCGATAATCAAGGCCCGAAGCTGATGTTTCGTTTATAGTTCTTAAAAGCATCTAGGTGGAATGTCGAAGAAGCCATTGATGCGTAAGTTGCCTGGGATATTTCATTTCTTTTGTTCTTGTCTTGTCTTTCCCTCAATCCATGGCTGGGCCTCTGCTTTTTCTTGGGCTTTGCAATCCGCCGTACTGCAGTGTGGAAATGCCGGACTCTCTTATTGCTTGCCGAATGACTGGGCGGTTTGGGTACTCCGGTGTTTACTGGCTATGCTCTTTTCAGTTGCAGCAAGCCGTCGCCTGTCTTTGGTAAGTAAACGGGCAACTGGAGATAACTTGTCAGGCATTGACTCTCTATTCTCCTTTTGGACATTCTATGCACACGACAGAGTACTGTTGGCTGGTCTTCTATCCCATGTTAGCATCTAATTGCGTAATACCCGCCAGACGAGACTGCGGTGCTTCAGGCCAGTTTGAGGGCAGTTAAAGTAACTCACGATTACCTCCAAGCCTAGCTCGTCTATGCGGCGCCTTACCACAATTTGCCGCTTATGGAGCACATATGGGACACTCTTGAACCTCATAGACCAAAGGTGTCATGTATCTCTCTGGCCCATATGGAGTAAGGGCAAAGGACGCGGGTGAGGTTCGCAATTACCTAAATAATCCCCAGGCGTCATTCTTGTGTCATCACAACGTTTGGGTCCTTTCAAAGATTCCGAGGGAACATAACCGAGATAGGCATTCAAGCTCACAAGCGTCAAGATGAGGACCCGCTCTGGAAAGTCGGAATACTTATGTCTTCCATTGTCCATGCCTTCCCGTGCCTCAAAGAGGCGAAAGTCAGTCATACCAGCGCACATGACGTTTACTGACAAGATCCAGGTATTTCCAGAGTCCCCAGGGGGCAGGGGGCACCACCTCCTCTATCAACAAGATATTCGACAGCTATCGAGGTAAGGCAGCTCGCCCAAAGAAAAGTATCAGTTCCAACCTAATCCCATTCAGACTCCCCAGATGACAGCCCCGATGGCATCGGCATTGAAGGAGCGATGAAATTTCTCGGCGATATCCAAGTACAACTAGACGAAGTGACATGTCTCGGCATCGCAGAACTTCTGAAATCACCATCGATGGGCGAATTTACTCGAGAGGGATTCCTGAATGGTTGGAGGGCTGTCGGGTAACATCACCACCAAAACCCGTTGTCAAAATACGGAAATCAAGATAATCTAACCTAATCTACAGATGTGACTCCATCGACAAAATGGTCGCCCACGCTGACAATCTCCGATCGCAGATCCCCACGCAGCCAGATCTCTTCCGTCGCGTGTACCGCTATACCTTCCCTCTCTGCCGGATGCAGGGCCAGCGGAACCTCCAGTTTGAGATTGCAGCCGAGCAGTGGAAACTATTCTTTACGCCGGACAAGGGCGGAGTCCAGTGGGACACCGAGACGACTCCATGGCTGGAATGGTGGATCGAATTCATGGAGGAGCGCGGAAAGAAGCCCGTTAATAAGGATCTGTGGGAACAGGTTGAGGTCTTCATGAGGAAGACTCTTGACGATGAACGGTTTAGGTGGTGGAGTGCGGATGGCGCATGGCCTGGGGCACTTGATGATTTTGTAGCCTGGGTGCAGAAGAAAAGAGGGGATAATATGGATGTGGAGTGATGGTTGGTGGTGGATCGTTGAGGGGAATGAGTGTATGAATGCATAGTAGAATTGGTATATTCTACTTCTCGCAGCGCTCTAGGTCCAGCCAACTGTATCGGGCTCTACGCCTCTTTCAACCGACAAGTTTGAGAAATGTTCGCAAAACATTTGCAGTAGAACGCCCTAGTTTCTTAACTATCAAAGACTAAGGACAGGTATTGAAGGTAATATGTAATTTGACATTGCAAAGGGTAGACAGCAGCACTATGGACTATCAAGTTATGTATATCGACAGCTGCAGACAGAAACTAAGAAAAACATACATCGTGACGGTCAAACATATCTTCATCTCGGCACGACACAAGATAGGGAATGGTCTTGGGGCCAGATCAGAATAGAACATGAGAATGTAATCAATCAAACATGCGAAAGGGGTAATTGGGGGCGGAGAGGGGGAAGAAATAGATTGTCCGTGCCTTCGGCTTGCTTTTCCTTGAGGCAACGTATTGCATCTATTCAACCGAGGTATGGTGTGGGCGGGCCGAGGATTATGGAAGGCGTTCGGGTCGTTCCGCTTGGGCCGGATGGGTAGGGTCTGAATCTATATACATTTACTAGTAGCCCTTGGGCTCGAAATCACTGCCTGGGCCGGCGCGACGTTGGTCGTAACGCTATGTAGGTTTGTAAATTAGTGTCTGGGATGAAATGGTTGAAGAGGGCATTTACCTTTTTCAGGGCCTCGAGGCGCTTTCTCTTCGTGTGGGTGTTGACATAAGTTCCAATGAAGAAACCGATGATGTTGAAGAATGGCACCCAAGTGTGCTCGGGGAGGAACTTCTGCGCGAACGCAAGTGCGAGAGGGGAAGTGACCCAGCTGACTTTCATGACGGGCATGAAACCAGCGCGAACAGTGGCGCGAACCTGATGGAAGGTGCGCGCGCCAGTGATGACGGCCATCGACGATAGGTACACCACGTTTTGGATGGGGGAGATCTGCGTTTTAGGTTAGCGTATCCGCGCATTCCAGAGATCGAAGGCTCGATTTGTGGGACGCCCGACATGAATGGGGAACGTACGATGAGATTGCTAAAAAGAATCTGCAGGATCTTGGCCTTCAGGCTTGTGCGGCCGGCAAAGATCTTTTGGAGGATGCCCACGAGGAAGTGGCCCAGTGGGGCAGCGACAAACATGCCGTAGAGAAGCATTTTAGGAACACGGGCGCTGAAGTAGTGCCCATTCCTGCTGACATCATTCGCGATCCACGAGGCCAAGTATTCTTGAGTTGCGGAAAGCACACCCGACGTCAACATCTTGGTGCGCAGAGGGTTCTTCTGCAGCTGACGCAGGTACATCTGTAAAAGCGAGCATTTTCCATGTCAGCGAGTTGCGATCGTACCGACCGCGATAGTATCAATCGCCGAGCCGAGGATGGAGGATAAACATACAGCCATATAGCCATTCTGAGGGTTTCCGCCAGTCAAGCGTTCGCCGACCTTGTGCACCAATTCCTTTGTATCTTGGCGAATTGACTTTGCGGCCTCCTCCTGAAACTGTCCCTGGACCTGGCCCTTAATCTGTTCCGTGACCTGTTGCGTGACCTGTTGCGCGACCTGGTCCTGGAACCTATCCTGAAATTTCACGGACATGATGGCGGTTGCTGCGGTTGCGTCGGCAATAGAACACGAGGGTAACGATGATAAGATCGGTTCTCGGAATTGACGGCAACGGGTACAATTGCGGCGGACGCGGTCTCTGAGAAACAGTTAATACACGATCCGCTCGGACAATAAAGCATACAATGGACTTTAGATGACGGACAGTTGGATATGGGGCGCTGTGGGTTAAGAGGGGAATAAGAAAATCGGTGAGAGATTGATTATGGGGTTGGAGAAGAAAGAAAAAGTCCCGCCAGGAACTAAAGAAACAGGGGGGGGAGGAGCTGAGCTACTGTTTGTTTATTGAACGAGGAGGCTGGCTGGAACTCCCCAGACCGAAAAAAAAAAAAGTTCCCAGCTTGGGGGGACACGGAAAGCTTACCGAGGTTAAGTAAGGTAAATAATTGGTAGTAGAACAATTAAGAGGTTAAATGAATCGAGGGAATTAAACCGATTAATTTAGGATAGACACTCAATAGATGACGAAATTGTTTATCGAACTGGAGAACGTGTGGGTTTCTCTTATATGCAGGTCATTTATCGAAAAACAAAAACAAAAAAAATAAATAAAAAATGGTTTCAGATAAGAAAGATACAAAAAAGGGAACCCTTTTCCCAAGAGAGACCGTCACAAAATAGTCAGTGTTGGAAACTGGGGATTTAAAGCTGGAGGGAAAAGTGGAGGATAAATCGGGATCTCTCAAGGCGACAGGTCATTTGAAGTCGGCCACGAATGTCGGCAGATCTTATTTATATTGCTGTTCACTAAATTCAAAATTACCTGCTAATTTGGTTTTATACGCAACCAACTGCAATTGTCCGCTGCCTATCGGTCACCTCCGATAGCCTATCGCTTCGGCTCGCTCGAAAGTTTATTTGCCTATTATGTTTTGGTTATTACTCCGTACTTGGAATAATATTCTCCACTATATAAGGACCTGGTGTATTCATAACTATCACAGTGCCTACTTCTACTACACAATTAACATACCGAGATTTATCGCTTACATATGCTTTGTATGCTGAGTCGAAGCTTTCATTCCATCACTCACAACCTATATTCTTGATACAGGACGCTGGCCTATTTACAGAAGAACCAAGCAATGATGAAAATACAAGGGAAAAAGAAAAGAGAAAAAGAGAAAAAGAAAAAGGAAGTATGTAATAAAATGAAGTTTCAAAAATACATAATTCAGGTTTGGTCTGTGTTTCAATCACCATCTTCTTTCAGAATCCGATACACGACATGAAATGAACTTACTATATAATTTGCAGTCTGGTTCTTTGCCATACCTTTGAAGCTTCACTCCAGCATCCCAGGATGACATACTAGATCTATCTGATTGTTATCAACTTGGTGTTCATGAGAGGTGAATTACAAGACAAAGTGAATATACCACTTGGCCGGAATATTTCTTTATCATGCATGATGGTTATTATTTCCTAGCTTCGATCTTTCTGTCACAGAGCGCACCCTTTTACTACTTTATGAGTGAATGCTATCACCCACTCTTAATATGTCTCTTCTTGTTACTGTGTGATACCGTACCTATGCTCTCATATCCAATCACACTGCTCTGGTTTTTCATTTCATCCCATCCTGAGCTATGGCAGACAATGAACATGGCGACTCCGGAGAGAACACAGGTGTTCACCCTACCGATTCACTTCCTATCCTACAAGTGCCTTCTTTAGCATCCAACTACCCTTTGGCCCACCATTATCAAGCTCCCGCCCAAGAAAGTGATGTTTGGCCTGCCTCGGAACCCCAGCTACCTCTCGATTATCAGAAACATTATACTGGACATCCGCCCATGGCTTCTCCGACAACCCAGTCAGCTGTCCGCCAGCATCGCTGTCATCACAGTGTGATGGAACGCCAGTTCTGCATTGACCGTACGGAAACATGCAACTCATGTGGAAGACAGCCATTCCTCGGATGGCTCTACCTCTGTGTTGAGGATATTTCGGGCTTCTCTGATCCCTTAGATCCCATAAATGGCCCATTCCTCAGTCCGTGGATACTAAAAGCCATGGAAGATGGCCACTATACGACCGAACAGAAAGAAATCGTGATTCACCAAAAGTTGAACGTCGTGAGGACGGCGGAGAGAGAAAGAGGCCCCGTACCTCCACCGCTGTCTATGCTCTATGCAGAGCGTAGTGCGCTAAACGGTCACAACCAAGATGATCCATGGGTAGAGTTGGTAGAGGATGTCAGCCAGCGGGATGAGAGTGCCCCCAAAACCAGCGAATCAGCGGTTCGCCTCGACCGTCCTGAGCAAGCCTCGCAGCTACTCCAGCCTTCACACCCTTCTCTTCCATGTACATTCAAGGCTTGTCGTTACTGCGAGCGTCGCCATGGTAACCTCGAGGAGCGCACCTGGATAAGTCTCAATGAAATCTGCAATGATCCTTCCATTCCCCCTCCAGACTCGTGGGAACTGCTTGAGCGACCTGTCTCCGATGCCAATATTCTTCGAAACTTAGAGCTGCCCTCTCAGCGTATCTGGATTGGTTCTCAAGAGGCGAGTTCCTCGGCATACGGCATCGCAGAGAGCCGCGAAGATATAAGCGCTAGGTTCTATTCTCAGGAGAATATCACTAGCACCAATCTCCATGGGCTTCTGGATCAATCCCTGAACATATCGGTCAGAACAGAGCAGACCATTGCATCTTATACGAGCCAGCTAAGTGAAAGTATTGCCATTGGGGTGGCTCTCTCTGCGTTCGATGATCACTCAGCATCGTTTCCCTTGTCAGGCTCATTAGAGCACGGTCATGATGAATGTAACACCGGGGAATAGATTTGACAGGGAAGCTGCATACAACTCTCGATTCATGGCTATTACGTGGGGGAAGTGGGAAGCAAAGTAAGAAGGATTATGGGGCCCAGAGCTACAACGTGGAGTATATTGTGTGACGACTGACTGCATTGATTATTACTGTCCTCATCTGACAGGGACCAAAAAAGATAATTAGAAGAAATTTGATTATCATAGTGGCCCTGGAATGCAAAGGCATGTGTTACATAGTGGGATGATCTTCTAGAAATTATTATGAGAAGTTCCGCGGGCATAATTTCCCAAACAATTCCACTAGATGACGGAATCCACATGCAGATCAACCACGCTTCAAGTTTTGCATGCGGTACGCGCGGGTACTTTTGCAAGACAAATTAGCCTGCTACAACTATATAAACCGACATTCTCTACCCACACGGTGGTTTATGGGTAGGACAACTGTTGTGAAGGACCGGCAGTCAAAGTGCGCGCAAATTGATTCGGTTGATCACAGCGATTTGTCTGCAAACTCCGAACCTCGGCATCCGCGCCAAGTGCAAAAGAAGTGCTAGTCAGATGCTCTGCGTTTGACATTTCCCTATAAATCCACATCGCCCTGCGCTCCATACCGCCCTCTCCAGAGCATCGGAGACTCCCGCATATTTTTTATAGTGCCCGTTATGGCCGACACTGAAAATCCCCCTGATTCTTCTGCGCCCGCCGTTGCCGAAACACCGAATGTGGGGAAATCGGCCAGTCCCGCGGGGGGTTCAGCACCGCGACCATCCTCCTTGGATGTTGCTCAGCGCCAACTGCTAGGAGCCCTCAGGGCAACCGACGTCACCATAGGCCGCTTGGACAAGTAAGTACTTGGCTGAGGTCTCCGTTATACGTGCGGTTCTCTGCTTTTGCGCGACAGGCGTCTCGACCAGCAGCAGTTACCATCATATCCATGTGACTAACTGCGCAATGTGCATAGGCTCATGTCATCGGCCTATGGCCAAGAACGAGTATTTGCTGTCACCGGTTATCTCACCCATGCGCTCCATCACCTCCTCGCCTCCGCACCATGGATTGCCCTCCAAACACGGCTCGGCCTTCTGGCCCGATTGAGATCCAAAACCAAGCCTGTCGCATCTAACTCGACTCCCTCGCAGTCCCGACTGCTTGCCCTCTCCGCTCTCATGTCGGAAACCCGCTATAGCCTCCGGCTCTTGGGCCTCTTCCCTCTCTGGACTTGGGGTTCCGCTACATTGAAATCTCCCCCATCGGACCGCATCCTCTATGCACTTACCCTTCTCCAAGTGGTTGTGAACATGATCTACCAAGCCCTTGAGAATGCTGGCTTCCTAGCTTCCAAGGGAGTAATCTCGAAGAAGTTCATCGACCGCTGGGGCGGAATTGACAAGTGGTATATATGGAGTACACGGGCCTGGTTCGGCCACATCTTCTTCCAGTTCTTCGTGCTGTGGAGAGAGCACGTGCTCCGGAAGAGGAGAATGAGGGGTGAAGTGTCAGAGGAGAAGAAGGAGGAGGCCTTGAAAGCCGAGGTTCGCGCCTGGAAGAAGAGTCTGGTGAATAATACCTGCTGGGCCCCGTTGTGTCTTCACTGGTGTTTCGAAAAGGGAATTGGTTTCCCTGACAGCTTGAGCGGAGTTGTTAGTTTCATGGCTGGGGGTTGGGGCGTTTATGACTTATGGGCCGCAACTGCGCAGTCCTAGACAAACAGGAAATCCGGCTGGACTGAGATCTGTGTATAACTGTGGCTTAGAGTATATTAAGTGGCGCAAACCGGGGATAAAATCTCAAAGATAGAATATAACTTTTCCTAATTTTTAAGAATTCCCTTTACATCACATACTGTCAACTGATTTCCATCGCCTTTCTCCAGCATATATCTATTTGCTACTGTTCTATGCATGAAGCCCTAACTGCACCGAACCTCAGCTCCTAATTCTATCATAAGACCCTGCATGCATAAAACCTCAAAACGCCGATTTAAATGGCAACCAATCTCGAACGATCGCTGAAAAAGACAACCCTACTGCTAACCCAGGTCTTACAGAAACAACCCCGACCCGTCTAGCATATGCCTGTGCTGGGAATTAACAATGTTCTCATAGAACTTTTCTTTCAAAAACCAATCCAGTGGCCAAGCCGTGCTCTCGACAGGTATCAGGCCCTCCTTCGAACCATGCCAAGCAAACATACCAGCATCAACCATCTGCTCACTGCAAATATCATGGCAAGGTAAGCTACTATCCTTCAGACATATCTGAGCCCTCACGTCCACTAGGTTCATAAGTCCTCCTTCAAAATCATATATCAAGTTCCGCTGGTCCACGTCCAGTCCCAATACGAGCATTCCTTGCACCGTATCATGCGGATTGAATGTTTGAACAACGACAGGCGGACTCTTCGGTGATATCTGGTAGAGCATGTAGCCTGATACACATGCCCGGATCATTCTTTTTGTGATGTCGGTGGCTGGGTCTTCTCTTATGAAATACTTGAGTACGGTGGGAAGCATTAACACTCCGTAGACGAAGCGCGGTGAACAGTTTGGCCTTCCGAGGAACTCTGTCAATGTTTCCTCTGTGAAGGTGTTAAGGAGGGCTTGGTTGAAGTCGACTGGGTACCATGGTTTGCACTCCATTCTATGAGGTTGGAGACCCTGCAGGACTGGTTCAGGTGAAGTGGACGCTCATTCCCCGGAGTGATACTCGGGTTCTGATCCTTCTTTGTCGTAATTGTATGTTTGTTGTACTCTTCTATTATTCTTGGGACTCGTGGCGCGATTATAAGGAGTGATGACTTGGACGAACTATGTAATGGTCCGTTGATAGTAGTGTGCTCTCCCAAGTATGAGATACGAATGATATTTCCTTGATAGGCTTTATGATTATGGCGCTTTCCAGTCAATTTTAATGGAAGTATCTTGATATCTAGTTTAAAATGGAAGACTAGTGAATTATTTGGAAGGTATACAACACTTGAGGAGAGCAATGTTAAAGATGGAAAGCACGTTTAGTAAGTATACTGGGTAGTACTGAACAAGTTTGGGATATTAGGGCTTTATACAGCTTTTCAAACCAGGCAACTTTCTATCATGGGCAAAGCCTGACTGAGAAGGCACCTCCATTTGCCTAGTCATGTTGGAGCCTTGGGTTAAAGGGGGTGATATGTAGGGTGAACGAGGCTGGTGCCACAGATGGGCAACAAATGATATAGCCCTTTTGCCTGAGGCAACCAGGCACATCAACAGTGCGGAGTACAGTGTTTAGGTAGGAGAAGTTGGAGTAGGCAAGGAAGATCAGTCAGCATCAACGACTAAAACAGAAGTTAAAGATAAGAACCTTGAAGGCAAAAGCCACTTGGCAACAAAGAACATTTCCGAACCTCAGAGCTTTCCTTATTAATAATATTAATACTAGAATAAAGAAATGAATGATTATATCTTGGAGTTGACCAGTCGATACTTTGGGTAGCTTGTCAGTATGCGACCGGCTTCCATAGGCTTCTGTACTCGGGGCGGTGGCGGCAGTGGCTAATGAGTGAGGAAGTTTGATCTGGCTTAAGTCATCAACAATAGGCAGTTGAGACTATCGTCACCTCTTAACGGGTAGCTGTTTCTGCCACTTCTGATCTCACTTCCAACTCTCTGTCTCCGCTGCATTTTATCAATCCTTCCCCCTTCTCCCATTTGCTCATCCCTCAGACCGTCTATTGCGTTTGCTGGATCCTTTGTCTGTGTTTCATTTTTTGTTCTTTTTTTCTACTTTCCAGTTCCTGTCGTCGGGCATCGTAAGTCCGATACAGTGACGTCCTTCGTACCTTCAGGCCTACCCTGCTTCAAGAGCTTGCTAGATCAGTGATCCATCCCCATTCGCCGTCAAAATGAGCGCAGAACCCGACCACACTCATGATAAGAAGAGGGTGCACCTTCAGTATGCTTCAAGTTCTCCCCTCTTACCGTGATTCATGTGCTAACCGAGCTCAAGGGACGCCTCTGGCGCCGAGAAGAAAGAGGTGAAGATTCATCGCAGAAAGAGAATTTACCGGCCATGACACTGACTGGTCTCGCCACAGGAACTCGATACCGCAACGGCCATCCTAAAGAAGAAGAAGAAGCCCAACTCATTGATGTATGCTAGTATTCCCCACCACTGCTAACAATGGAGGGGATCTCTCGATGGATGCTAATCAGAGCGCTTTCAGTGTGACTGATGCCGTCAACGATGATAACTCCGTTATTGCCCTTTCCAACAACACTATGGAAACCCTCCAACTCTTCCGCGGTGACACAGTTCTGGTTAAGGGCAAGAAGCGGAAAGACACCGTTCTGATTGTGTTGGCGGATGATGATCTCGATGATGGGAGTGCCCGCATCAACCGTGTGGTGAGGCACAACCTCCGTGTCAAGCACGGCGATGTCATCACTGTTCACCCATGCCCTGATATTAAATATGTAGGTACTTCCTGACTACGGCTCGACAGGGCGTGCCAGCTAACCACATTCTGGTATTGTAGGCCAAGCGTATTGCCGTTCTCCCGATCGCAGACACTGTTGAGGGTCTCACCGGCTCCTTGTTCGACGTCTTCCTTGCCCCCTACTTCCGCGAAGCCTACAGACCCGTGAGACAGGGTGACCTGTTCACAGTAAGAGGAGGTATGAGGCAAGTGGAATTCAAGGTCGTGGAAGTGGATCCTCCGGAGTATGGCATTGTTGCACAAGATACCGTCATCCATTGCGAGGGTGAGCCTATCCAGCGCGAGGATGAGGAGGGTAACCTCAACGAGGTCGGTTACGATGACATTGGTGGCTGCCGGAAGCAGATGGCACAGATCCGTGAATTGGTGGAGCTGCCCCTCCGTCATCCCCAGCTGTTTAAGTCCATTGGTATCAAGCCACCTCGCGGTATCCTCATGTACGGTCCCCCCGGTACTGGTAAGACTCTGATGGCTCGTGCCGTGGCGAACGAGACCGGTGCTTTCTTCTTCTTGATCAACGGTCCTGAGATCATGTCCAAGATGGCCGGTGAGTCCGAATCGAACCTGCGCAAGGCCTTTGAGGAGGCTGAGAAGAACTCCCCCGCAATCATCTTCATTGATGAGATCGATTCCATCGCCCCTAAGCGTGAGAAAACCAATGGTGAAGTTGAGCGCCGTGTCGTCTCTCAGCTCCTCACCCTAATGGACGGTATGAAGGCTCGTTCCAACGTTGTAGTCATGGCGGCCACCAACCGTCCCAACTCTATCGATCCTGCTCTCCGTCGTTTCGGCCGTTTCGATCGTGAGGTCGATATTGGTATTCCCGACCCCACTGGCCGCCTGGAGATTATGCAGATCCACACCAAGAACATGAAGCTCGGAGAGGACGTTGACCTGGAGACCATCGCCGCTGAGACCCATGGTTACGTCGGCTCTGATCTTGCTTCTCTCTGCTCTGAGGCTGCCATGCAGCAGATTCGTGAGAAGATGGATCTGATCGATCTGGACGAGGATACTATTGATGCTGAGGTGCTCGACTCCCTTGGTGTCACCATGGAGAACTTCCGTTATGCCCTTGGCGTCTCCAACCCCTCCGCTCTTCGCGAAGTGGCTGTTGTCGAGGTGCCCAACGTTCGTTGGGAGGACATTGGTGGTCTCGAGGAGGTCAAGCGCGAGCTCATCGAGAGCGTGCAGTACCCTGTGGACCACCCTGAGAAGTATCAGAAGTTTGGTCTTTCGCCTTCTCGAGGTGTGCTGTTCTACGGTCCCCCTGGTACTGGTAAGACCATGCTTGCCAAGGCCGTCGCTAATGAGTGCGCTGCCAACTTCATCTCCGTTAAGGGCCCTGAACTGCTCTCGATGTGGTTCGGTGAGTCCGAGAGCAACATTCGGGATATCTTTGATAAGGCCCGTGCTGCCGCTCCTTGTGTCGTCTTCCTGGATGAGTTGGATTCGATCGCCAAGTCCCGTGGTGGTTCTGTTGGTGATGCTGGTGGTGCCTCTGACCGTGTTGTCAACCAGCTCCTGACCGGTATGTGTAGAAGCAGACAATGTATGCGCTTAAATGCATAAGCTAACTTTCATCTTAGAAATGGACGGTATGACCTCCAAGAAGAACGTCTTCGTCATTGGTGCGACGAATAGACCCGAGCAGCTTGATGCTGCCCTTGTCCGTCCTGGTCGTCTGGACACTCTTGTCTACGTTCCCCTGCCCGACCAGGCTTCCCGTGAGGGTATCCTCAAGGCCCAGCTGCGCAAGACCCCTGTCGCATCCGATGTGGACTTGCCCTTCATTGCCAGCAAGACCCACGGATTCTCTGGTGCTGATCTTGGATTCGTTACTCAACGTGCTGTCAAGCTGGCCATCAAGCAGTCTATCACTGCTGATATTGAGCGCCAGAAGCAGCGTGAGGCCAACGGCGAGGATGTCAAGATGGAGGAAGACGAGGAGGTCGACGAGGAGGATCCTGTGCCGGAGCTTACCCGTGCGCACTTCGAGGAGGCCATGAAGTCGGCCCGTCGGTCCGTCAGCGACGTGGAAATCCGCCGTTACGAGGCTTTCGCTCAGAGCTTGAAGAACTCGGGCGGCAGCAGCTTCTTCCGCTTCCCCTCCGCGGGCGAGGTCCAGGACAACAACACGTTCGGTGAAGCCGGCAATGACGACAGCCTCTATGACTAAATTGGGTTTCATGTTTTTTCTTCTAAAGTCTTTCTTAGTTATGTATCGGCACTAGTTAGATCTAGCGGGGCTGATGAGGGTATGGACTGCTAGGAAATACGATTGGTTTCTGCTTCCTTTTGAACAGGGTTTGTCCATCTTTTGTGTCTATCTACGTCTCGCATACTAGATGCCATAATAGTTCTTAGTGGAGGGATGAACTCGACGTTCTAGTTTAATGCATCAATGACTGTTATAGAATCAAGAATGTTCCCGTAATACAGATATTTCCATTGGATTAAAACACTGCCACGGCAAAGGTGGACAAGACCACAAGTTGACGTTGTACATGCACGCCGTAGTGGATAATGGTATCAAAATGCAGCAAACTCCCCACCGTTTTAAACACCAATCTCGCCAGACGACCCATGACAAGTGATCCGAACAAGAATGCCAAAAGCCAGATGTACCCTGAAGAACCGAAAAATGAAAAAGAGAAGGACCAAAAATAAAGAACATATGACGCCCAAGTTCACTTTACCTGTTTTCCAGGCTTCGGCTTCTTATCCGTCTTCTTAACAGGGCTTGTATCACCATTTTTTAGTGACTGGTCCCCTGTCTTCGACGACTTGGATGGTTTAGTCTTCGTTTCCCCGCCGCCCTCTTGCTTCCCATCACCAGTGCTATGGTGCGAATCATGGTGTTCTAACAAATCTGAATCATCATCGAGCACCACCACCTCGCGCAATACCTCTTTGATCGCCCTCACACCCTGCTCAACCACTGCCTCCGGGATCCGCACATCCACTTTCTCAAAGTACCCGTCCGCATCGCCGTTACTATTCTTGTCCTCTTCGTTCACATTGTCCAAGCCTGCTAGCGATGGGTGCTTTCGTCCCTCCGCGGATGCAACCACTGCCTCAACAACATCATCAAATCGCTCGCATCGTCCGCCGCGCAGGAGCTCCTGCGATAGCTTCCGAACCTTTTCCGTCCATCCCATCCGCTGCAGGGAGCAGAGGAGGGTCGCGTGAAGATCGTCTAGCGCCGTGGTGGAGGCCAGGTGCGCGAGGAGGTCCGATTCGAGACTTTCCGACGAGGCTGGGGTTATCCCTGTGCTTTGAGAGGTGGTCATTTTGCCTTGCCTGGGTTCGTTCGTCGGCTCGCTGCTGAATTTTATTCCGATCCCTTTTATTCCGTTTCTAACCAGTCCCCGTTATTGGTCCGTGGACCGTGCAAATCAAGTAAGTAGGCAGGAACACCGGGGCGATGAGGTCGTCGTCGGCGGCGCGTGGACGGCGGCGGGATATAGATTTTCGGTTTCTGCCGATCTGACCACAGCCAGACACCTTCTTTTCCTTAGTTTCTTTTTCTTTTGCCTTTTCCTTCAATAGTATCGGGGGAAATCGTCTCCGGACGGTCCGTTCGTAAACCGAGGCTTGTTGCGACTTGTACTAGTAGGTCTTGAATCCTTTTCGCGATCGAATTGGAATTGCAACGCGGAGAACCTCGGCGGTAGGGCGGAGCGAACGACGGATAGAAGGTCGGTAAGGTGGTTGATGCGATCTTTTCGCGATCGCCGCGTCGCTAGCTTCCTTCTGCTTTTGGTTTGGTCTGGGTTTGCGCACGTAGGTGACGGAGAAAAAGGATTTAGGACTTACGTTGGATTTGTCTTAAAGAGTCCGTGCGAATTGCGCGCGCGTTGAGAAGGTGGAGATTTCAACTCTTTGGGGGCATTTGGAAAAATGGAAGTGGAGAGAACATGAAAGGTGACAGGGGTTTCTCGTAACGGGGGGGCGTATGATGACTACATTGTGGATTGCCACTTAGGGTTGGAGAGATAGGTGTGAACAATAGAACATAGGGGGTTTGGAATGGATTGGAATGGGTATTGGGGTTGGTTAATTGGGATTTCTTTCTTGGAATTGAATTGAACCGATTAAATTTTATATATGGGGTAGGGTTGGGAGTGGGTTATCGCTGTTGGTGGGTGTCGTATCCCGGTATCTAGATAGGTGTACGTATATATTACTACTATTGTCAATTTAGTGGGTGGTGGTGTTCATTTATTGATTATTTATTGATACCTTTTGACAATGTGAATGATTTGCCATGGTACATATTAGATAGATCAGTATGTCTAAAAGCTTGTGGTATATATAGCTGCAATGGATCACATATCCACATCACTTTTGGACAGCTATACCCTAATGCTTCATAGAGTTCACAGTACTACCAGAATGTTGCTCATGAGAAATGGTAGTTTATCCTACGAATACATCTTCATAATTGTGAACTGCACAATTATGACCACAAAGATTAAAAGAAAAATCGAACAAGACTAAAAAAAGGAGTAAAAGACTACTTCAGTAGTGCAATGCCAGTCATCGAGACCCAGGCGCACGGATACACCACTATCGGAAAGCTAGGAGAATAAAATAGAAGAACGGGGAAGACCTTGTCCGGGTTACTAATTAAACAGAGGTTAAATAGTTTCCAAGGGCATTCCACGGGTCAAGTACAGCCACAGGCTAGTGCAACGGTTCTCTTGAACAGGTGTTTGCGTGTTCTCTGCGGATGGCTGGCAGGATTGCATCGCAAGGGGAGGGGGGGGAGTCCAGTCCCTATTACCATACATAGTGACCTATAAGCGTTGAGCGTTCGCACGGAACGAACTGAGTACCAGGGGTCCTGATGGGCGAGTGAAGCATGTAGCTGACGACTGGCGCTTGGAAGGATTGCGTCGGTCGAATGCCCATCAAATACATTTTTTTATTTTCAATAGCGTGCACAGTTTTCTCTATTAAAGCTACCCCATACGTCGTGCGGTTCCGGAGTACGCCGTCAGGATCAATAATGATTTCCGTTTCCATTTACTAGTTACAGGAAAGTCCTAAGTAGTTCTGCCTAGAGAAAAGATTGTACGGAGTAAGAACTAGACGGGAATGGCTAAAGGCAGATACTAGTTAACTTTTTTTTTATTTTTATTTTTATATTATTTTTTTTTTTGATTATTTATTTTCCACAGTGGATTCTGACAGCGGAGCATTCGGACCCTCCCAGCCGCCAAAAGCGTTAGGCGCTCCGACGCTATTGGATTTTGACAGCAGTCTCTTTTCTTTCTCAATCGTCCATTCCATTGTCTGCAGGAAAATAGTTCGCTTTTGCCCTGTGGGTTTTGGTTTTGGGCTTTCTCCTGAACAAATACTTTGTAGCATCTTTTCCCTGATTTGGTCGATGAATTGATTAGATCGATGATCTCGGTTAAGGATTTTATTTTATTTTATTTTTAACATCTGCCCCTGAGTATGGGCTGATATTGATATCGAGTTGAACTATCAATTATTGTGGTATTTTAGTTTATCATATTTTCTCCGTTCACCTTTCTGGAGAGTACTCGGAAGAGTGTGGTTGTGTGTTCGTTCGATACACACCCTGTTGATCATTGAGGGAGAGGGGGTCTCTGATCAGTGGATAAATAGAAAGTGTGAAAGCCAATTATCTAGACAAGTAGGAATAGAAATAGTCCCTTACGAGAAGGACTGGTGTCGTAGGATGGTTAGGATATGGCTGGGGAAGATCCAAATGCAAGGATGCGAGATTGTCCACCAATACATTTTGTATGGGTAGATTAATGGTAGCATTAGAATTGTGTTCTTCGAGGTGGACTGGGCATGTGTCATTTCATTGCATATCCCCTGGCTATAGTCTTCTGATATATAACAAATGAGAAAAAAAGAAAATAAAAATAAAAACCAAGCCTACTTTGGACTAAGACAGGAATTTTCTTAAAATCAATAGTGACTGGTACTATAAAGTCAAGTTTATCTAGTGATTCATGTATATCAGGGACTTGGATACAGTGAAGTGGCTAAACCATAATATAAGTTATTGGATCGAACATCGAGAGAAAAATAGAAACAGTATCGTGAAAATAAAAAGGAATAATATATTTTGGTTTTTGTTATTTTTTAAATAAATAGATAATGATAATCATCGACTGGAAAGGTGGATAAAAAAGAGTCCAGACCAGCATCACGTGCGGCGATCCAACTCTAGGCTGGCGCTTCTGGTCTGTTGCCAAACTCAAAAAGAGCTCCTCCTCCAGCAAGAAGACTAGAAAGATCACTTCGGACTTCCCTTTCCATTCTCTTCTTTTTTTTCTTTTTTTGGATTTACCGGCCCGGGTTTATTATATTATTTTATTTGCTTTTACCTTTCTTTCTTCTGCTCTTCGTTCATTCGTTTCATCCTTGTTTTTGTTGTTGTTTTGGTTGTTCTTGTTCTTGGTCACTACTAACACTGCGTGTGTTTGCTCACTCAGCCTCTTTTTCACCCTCTCGTGCCCTAATCTTCCTATTCAGGAGAGGATCAGTCTTTCCCCCCAAAGCAACTCAAAGCTTCCCCGCTCTGATTTTAGTCCCCATCATCTCTCATTGCATTGCTGGCCTAACGACGAACGAATCTCCGTCACGACTTTTCGATCTCCCTCTTTCTCCTTTCCCTTTTCATTTCTTCATTTCTTCTTCCTTTCTGGGTTTTCCTTGTTCATATAAATTGGGGACTCTTTTTTTTTTTGTTTGGTTTCCGGCATTCGAGGATTGGTTTCGGTTCTTTGACAACTGCTCGGCGCTATTTCGATATCTTTCCCCCAGCCGCCCGTAACCGCCATTCGCCCCGTCCATGTGGCACGCTTTCTTGGCTGAGACTTCTTCAGCTGCCTATTTGATTTCGATCTCCTGATTACGATCGTGAATGATCTATCTCCAGTCTCATTATCCACCGCTGAAAATACTCTCGTCTCCTCCCCTCCCGTCTTCGTCTCTGCTTCCCCACCGGGCCGACGTCCCCTCCGACCCCTTCGTTGTGTCGTGTCGGTCCTTATCCTCGAGGAGTCAATCGCCATCAACATGTCTCTCCACACTTCCTACCACGCCGACTCCGATGCCGACGACGAGTACGAGCGCAGCGTCATCACGTCCCCCCACTTGGCCACCGATTCCGAGGCGTCTCCCTCCGAATCCGACTTCCCCTCTTCCGAACAGACTCCAACCACCTTTGCAAATGCCGATGAACATCCTAAATCCCCCAGAACCATCATCACCGAATGGACAGTCGAAGAGTGCGCCCACTTTCTTGCCGCCCTCGGTCTCCGTCAATATTGTCCCGCCTTCCTCGGTGAGTTCGACTGCCTGGAAAGAGGAGTAGGGAAAGAATCGTCCACTGATGACTTGCAGAAAATGAGATCGTGGGGGAAGCGCTTATTGCTCTGAAACATGATGAGTTGAAGGAGATGGGGATTGCTAGCGTGGGGCATCGATTAACTATTCTCAAGAGTGTCTATGAAACAAAGGTGAAACAAGATATTCCGCTAGATGCAGACCATTATATTCCTCTCTGTATGTCTCTCCACTCCCTTTAGGGAAGTCATGTTTAACGGTTCCCTGTTCCACCTTACTAATATTCATTCTTCTTGACAGCGGCGGACCAAAGTATGAATGAAACTGCGTCACAGGAGGATGTCGCTCGTTTAATCCAGTCCATTCGGTTGCGAGATGAGCGTATCGTCACCGTGGAGTCTGAGCTGCGCCGTATGGCGGAGGACTATCGTCGGCTGAGAGAGGAGCTTCTGCCGGTTTTCAAGATGGCCAAGGACCGTTCGCAACCGTTGCCCCCTCCCACATCCATGGCAAGTTCGGGCCCCGACGGATACCACGATAGTCAGCAGACGCTGGTGTCGCCTTCTGGGATCACTCTCCTGGACCGCTCAGCTACCCTCTCTCGACAAATTTCCAAAAGGCTTCACACGGGAGGCACCACCCCCAAGAACAATTCCCCTACTCATATCCCACCCTCAATTCATGAAGGCCGTATGTATCACGACAATGGCGTGCTAGACCCCTCAACGGCGCTCTACTCGAATGGAAAGTCGCAGTTGTCTCCAGGAATCCCGTCTCCCACCTCTCCAGGCGTCCACTATACCGCAGCGCAGACTTTGGGGTCTCGATCATATCAACCCACTTCCAACACTAGCCGTAGCCCCTACGACCACCACGACGACCCCTCAACATCGCAAAACCGTGAACGCTTGAATCCTACACCAACACAACCAAACCGTCCCGACATCCCGACCCGATCAGATTCCAGAGCTGGCAATGGTAGTGGCAATGACCCGCCGAGCGTGGAAATATTCAAGTCATTCCGTGTCTCCATGGAGGATCCCTGCTATAAGGTTCTTCCCGCTGCATTGAAGAAGTACAATATCAATGCCGACTGGAAGCAATATGCACTGTATATTGTGTATGGCGACCAAGAACGTTGTTTGGGCTTGGAAGAGCGGCCGCTCATTCTCTTCAAGCAGCTGGAAAAGGAGGGACGGAAACCGATGTTCATGTTGCGAAAGCAACTGCAGCACCCCGAAAGCAGCTATCCGCCAGTCAATCCTGTGCCTAACAGTGCTGGATTTGAAAGCAGACAGGCACAGATCAATTTACCCGGCGGAGTGCTGTGATCTGTCTGTTATGGGCGCCGTGGGACATATCTCCCCGCTGCAGCGTCAGCTCTAAATGAGATTCGTGACATTGCTCTCTGTTGCTTGAGATACCCCTTTCCAAGTAATCACGTTTCATCTTTTACCTTCTTCTTCTCATCTTTCGGTGCCTTAATTGCTCTTTTGACCTGAAATCTTTAGTTTACAGGGTGTTTGGTGTTTGTGTCGGTGTTTGGGCAATTGAGGAACGGAAAAAGCAAAAGACTTGAGCGTGGTAATCTGTTTTACTTTACTCTTGTGTTTGGGTCCTATATTCATCTTCACTTCTTTCTCACTTCTTTTCTCTGGATAAATTTTAACTATATCACTTCCATTCACATATTCGCTTCATTCTACCTGTGGCTTTCTATTAGCGTTTCTGATCTTTTCTTTCTTCACCTCTTTGGATCCTCGAGATCACTCTTCTTGTTTCATGAACAAACAAGGTGCATGCATGGACTTCTGATGTATTATCATACCATACCATATTATATCCTCTCTTATATGAAACAATATTATATTTGACCGAGAAATTTGTCCGAATCTAACTCTGAAGGAAGTACATATGTACATATATATATTCCTTATCTATACTATGGTACGAAGTGTATACTGTGGGGAGGATATTATAAAACTAAGCTATAAAACCAGCTGCAAATAAGCTAGTGTCTACGGTGTATATACCCTGTTTAAAAATAGAGCCGTAGCCACCCTTGTGCGACAGAAAAAAAATTATCGAAGATCATGAAAACAGAACGATATAATTGGATATCGAACAGAGAAATAATTAAAGCCAGAAACGAACGGCACCCAAAAGAAAAGAAGCAACTAGAATAATTAAGTTACACTGAATCAGGAAGCTCTATACACAGCATGAAAAGACATGCATAACACATGCAATAGGCGCTCAAGAATGCAGAAAAAAAAAAAAGAGAAAAGAAAAAAAGGGACAACTGATCAACCAACTAGACAACAGTATGATAAAACCTGGACTCTAACTTGTGGCTGTTCTCAGACCGCAGGATTATCGCTTTGCTTCTGCTTCTGCTTCTGCCCTGCCTCTTGTTTCTTGACTTTCTAATTGTTATTTCTTGTCACACCGCAACTGTTCGTTTCCCCACCGCCCCTCCTTATATTTTTTTTGTTTTGTTAATTTTTCTTTTCTTGTCTTAACGGTTCATTAGCTTGATGCATGTCTCTTCAAATTTTCTTTCTTTCTTTCTTTTTTTTTTGTGGGGGTATGAGTTGTTCAGATCTCTTTAAGCCTCCCGGCCTTTCTCTCCTCCCCACGAGATTGAGCGCTGATGCGCAGAGCTCGAGGAACTCGAACCGTTCCCTTGGTTGGAGTTACTTCCATTTCCACTATCGGAGGGCTTCGTCCCTTCTACAAACTGGACTTTGCTGCCGACACGACGGAACCCTGTATTGTCCTCGCTATCCGATTCCACCGCGGCATCCGACTCATCGGAATCGTCCGAGTTCAGTTCACCAAGAGCGGCGAGACGACGACGGCGTTCCGCAGGTGTTTCTCCCGTGTCATCATCATCTTGCTGAGGTGGACGCGACAGGCCAGCTGCTTCTCGAAGTTGAGCCGGGGGCACACGCTCAGTGCCATCGTCTTCAGAGTCTCTGCGTGAGCGAGGGCGAGTGGAGGGGTTGAGAGTACTGCGACGCTCCTCTGCTGCCGTGCCACGGGTGAACCGGGCCAATGAAGCAGCAATATTGTCACCAGGCACCCCTATATCAGACCCGTTGCTTGACCCGCTGCTCGAGATGGATGCAGGTCGGGCAGATGTTCCTTGATGTTGTGTGTCTTGGGCAGGACCGCCAGCAAGAGACTCTTTGCGCTCCGCGTCCCGAGCTTCGTCCCGGGCAACTTCCTTGACATGCTGGGGCGCATCTGTCTCTTCCACCAGATCGCGACGAGCTCTGGGACCAAGGTTGCGGAGTTGCTGGACGAATTCATGCTTGTTCATTCTGCGACCCTTGTGGCTAACGCCCTTCTTATCAATGTTGTCATCGTCGGCCACGGTGAATCGAAGACCATCGTCTGCTAGCCAGTCATCCTCGGCTGTCTTCTTCTCGGCCTGCGATGGCTCTCCTTCACCGTCCATGCCAAACCAGGTTCCCATGCGGGTCAATCCACGCCGGACGGGCGCTCCTGTCTCCGGTTTGTCGGTTGAAGGGATAGAGTACTTCTTGATCACCTCTCCATCCTCATCCTCGACGATGATCGTGTTACCGAACTGATATGCATGAGCTGAGCGAGACTTGCCCTTGGATTTCTTCTCAGCAGCAGGCTGCTGCTGCTGCTGCTGCTGCGTCGCCGGAGCCTTTTCGACTTCTTGGTCTTCCGCCTCTTGGGCGCGACCTTTTCCGAGTCCAATCCACTGACCAAATCGCTTGCGAGCTTTTTCCAGAGGGTGACCGGTCTTCTCTCCCAGAGCTTCTTCGACCTCCTCTCCCTCTGACCTTGCGTGTGGCCGGCTCCTGGACTTGGCAAACTCTCCCGATTTCTCCTGTAGCAGCTTATCACGCTGTGCTTCGATGTGTCGCTGTCGCTCCTCGGGTGTTATATGACTAACATCTTCTGTCTTCAGAACATTTCCTTCTTCATCTTCAATGATCATATGATGGCCTTCCAGATAAGCTTCCACAAGTGGCTCTCGTCCGAACTGATCACGTTCCTTGGACGGTGGAGAGCCTTCTCGTTCAATTTTGTCGCGCTCCTCTTCCTCCTCTGCGTCTTCACTCTCCACAGGCCGTTGAGGTGCAATCGCCGACTGACTGATAGGACCACCCGCCCCAGAAACGTGCCGACGGCGTCTGCGGGGTCTCCGACTTGACGTCCTACCGGTAGGCGACTCTGTATCTTCATCCCGAACCCGACGCAGGAAATTACCAGGAACACCGATCGGGGGAAGAGTACCGGGGGGATACTCCTGTTCGTTCGAAGACGCATCCGTATCATCCGGCTTCCTGAAGGACATCGAGCCTTTCGCTATAGACTGCACACGAGGCAAACGATTCATCCATGATGGACCCTCATCATTTGCGGTGGTGTAAGACAGCGTGATGGTCAGGGTGTTGATGCGCTTTCCGAGGGTGAACACAGCGATCGACGAACCATGGACTAGAATGGACGAGATGACCATAAAAGTCGTGATGGGCCAGATGAGTTGGACGATATAATAATCGGCCGTACCAGCTTTCGGTAGCTCCGCCTCTGTTAGGGGCTGCGTGCTATCCGTTTCTAATTCAGCTCGAGCCAAGATGGCGGCGAAGATGGCACCGACACCAATGGGTCCGAAATGACCAGCGAAGAGTGCCTCACGCCAAGTTTTCACATCCGGTATGATTGGTTTCAGGATTAACATAATGGGAATACGGCGGAAAAAGATGACCAAGATGGCGATCACAACAAGCCTCCATGGGACAAGGCCGAGCTCCGGTGCATTGTACGTTTCCCAGGGGATAATGGATCCAAAGTACACGAAATACGCCAAGTTCAGCAGAAGGTCGATAACGTTGGATACGTGAGACTCTTCGGTTTTCTCCGTGAACCATCCATCATTACTGAAACCCACACCTGCCGCGAAACCTATCAAAAGGTCGTCCATACCCAACAAGCTACCAGAGCCGGCGCAAAAGACGGCCAGCACAAAGTAGAAGACGAGAAAGCTCTCGCGGTCAATCAGCTGTTTGCGTTCGGCAAATTTGATTGAATGACGGGCGAAATAACCAATGAGGAAACCGTAGATGGCGCCAAAGATACACTCGTATAAGATTGTGACGCAGAACCAGTTCAGGGACACTTTTCCCGCGTCTGGACGGTAACGTAAAATGTAGAATGATAGGTAAATGAACGGAAAAGCCATACCGTCATTGCAGCCAGACTCAGCCGACAACAGGTCTCGCAAATGCTTAGGTACACGCTTGGCGAATTTACCTTTACCGACAACTGAAGACGCCAGCACAGGATCCGTGGCTGTCACACAAGCGGCGCACACAAGACTCTCCAGCCAGCTGAGGGGAGGAACCATCCACCAGATGAACAAGCTGGTAATAAGCCAGCCCCAAGTCATGACCGGCACCAGCAGTAAGAAGACGGACTTCCAATGACGGTTCATGTATGATTTTGGCAATTCGACACCGACAGCAAAACACTGGACGACCAGGACGATACGAGAGCACTCAAGAGTGATCTTGTCAACATTTCCCCATTCGTGGGGATTGAAGAGATTGGCCGCATGTGGCCCGAAGATGATTCCGCAAAGAGTAGCGACTGTTGCTTCACCGATGTACAGTTTCTCCTTCACAAAGAGCGAGCAAAGCATGAATAGGCCGGTGAAACCGCCCAAGATCATGTAAGCTAAATGAGGCTTATCAATATCCAAATGATGCCACGCCATGATGTTAAAAGGTGCCCGGGGACCGCGACCGCGACCGTCGTCTGTGTGTCCTTCCGCGACCCTTGGCTGTGTTCTCTGTGCCTTCCTCGGTATTCCCTTTTTAATTTATCTTGTAAAAAGGGACTATCGCAAAGGTTATCCGACCGGTCGGACTGCGAGGGACTCACTCAATAGAAATGCGCCTCGTGAGATAGGGAATCCGACGTTCTCGGCATAACTCGGGGAGGGGTGTTAAGTCCGAAACGATGACGGATGAGGCGGGCGAAAGCAGGGCGGATACTTTTTCTCCCAACGTGCCTTCCCTTGCTGCGTCCTGTAAGGGTGAAAACGCTTAGTTGAGCGAATACATGCGATTGGAAGGAAAACACAGAACTGGAGACTACCAGATCGAACAAGAAAATAGAAAATTAAAAGGGAATATAAGGGGCGGAAGGCGAGGTAGGAACCAGAGTTGGTTCGAGTGCCAAGTGAAGGGAAGAAAGAAAACGTTTGATTGGCGAGGGTAGAGACTTACCAGATTGGGCAACGGCTACTCCGGCTGAACAAGAAGTAGTAGTATATGGAATATACACTCCAATGAGGTGTACAAACCAGGAGATGCCTTCTGAAGGGAAGGAGAAAAAGAAGAATAGAAGGATCAGATACCGAGAGGAAAGACGGGACAAGAGAAGACAAGAAAGAGACAAGCGAAGGTCAAGCGAAGACAAGAAATGACCAGAGGCAGGACAAGACTCTGGGCACTCCAGAGAACGAGGAGAGAAAATTCAAGAAACAAAGACTAAGACCGAGACCCAGGCCAAGACCATCATACTGGCGCTTGATTTGATCTGGAGAAGGAGGTAATGTCTTCAGTATGTAATACTGCGCTCGGTTCTGGAAAGCGTGGGAAGATCCTCTGCTCTGGGCGGCGAAGATTGCAGGGAAGAAAGCAAATCAGATCCGCGACTGAGAGGAGGTACCGGCGGGGATTGGCAAGTCACGGACCCACCGGCTCATTCGCGGAGCGAACAATTTTTGGCCTTGGCGGGCGGACGCACTCCACCAGCTGGAAAGATTACCGGTATTATACCCACAATACCACTAGTAGCACGGTCGCAGTTGGATAATTACGTATGTTCCCCTACTCTCCTTATCTCCCGTACCTGAGAACGGCAGGATTCCCGACTACTATATACTACACGGAGTAGGGACTACCCCCGGTACAATCCTTTGATTGATACCTCAGGTACAACATTGTTGGACGGAGTAGTAGTCACTACTAGCAGTAGTACGTGTTACGGGTCCCCAGGATATGGTCAACTGAAGGGATCAATACTAGTGTCGAGAATCGAGAATCGAGAATCGAGACCTATCCACTGCATAGATCTGCAGCTCTTCGTCATTCTCTCCTTCCCTCAACTCACTCCAGAGTCGACCACATGGCGTTCACCGTGACAAGATCTGTGAGGTCCCACGCTAAGCATATTTACAGTACTGTCCCACCTGCAGAAGGTTGATTCTTCGATCTCGAGAAATCGGACATGTTTGTGAAATTTTTTATGGATCTTGCTTTTTCGTAATCTCCACGATATCGGCCCCTATCCATGGTCACTGAGCGCTTTATCAATTCCCGGCTTAAATTAAATCCTAATAAATTGGGGACCTGGGATGTGCCCAGCCTTGCAAGGCTGCCAAGGGCATTTCCTGATGCTCAGATTGGTTGGCACGAAACAAGAACAGACTCCACAGTGGAGACCACAGTCACGCTTTCACCCGCCGACCCTCGTGTTGGCTTTGTATGGCCGGAAGAGATTTGCCGGGTAGTCACACGCTATGCATGGTGCATATGTCTATGAACTCTGGTTTGGAGTACATTAATCCCATTCAACGGTAGTATGGGATCTGTCAGATTCCTTTCTACCTAGTGCAGTCAATCTTATTGATGTATCGGCTCATGTTTCTCACTCCCAACAAGCAGCCCAACCACATTCCAAATTAAAGGTATCAATCCTGGTGGTCCCGGAGGGCCACGAAGAGACTTCAAACAAAAACAATGCAGTAAGCGAGGCAAGATACATCGCAAAAAGACCGCTTCAGAAACATCAGGCTAAACACATCGCGTACTCTCCCCCACGCAATCGTCGGCGACGGCGGCACAGAGAAAAATAGACTCATACACATAGACACGCAACTAAAAAAAAAAACTTAAAAAACGTCTAGACCGGTCGCCTGCAATGGTACAATCATGTCCATCTTCTCAGTCACCCAAAGGCATGCCTTCGACTTGGTCACTCAATGACCGCCAATTATCTGCCTGCAGCTCGGCATACTTGACCCGCTCCTGACTCCAGTCCTGGTGAAGTCGGCTAATATGATACTGGCTCTGCTGGAAATATACTATTTCGTCGCGAATGCATTCTTTGATGAAAACACCGCGCGCATGTTGTTGTACAATCGACTCCTTGTCCTGCAAGTTCAACAAACGCGACGTCAGTAGATGATGGTAAAATAAGGCGTGGAAGAAATACGCACCTTGAAGATTGCATCCTCTACCTTCTCGATCTCTCCAGGTTTGACGGTACCTTGAGGGCTTCTTAAAGCTTGTAGCTTCCTCTCGTTGTTCTCGATGCGCCGCTCTAGTTGAGGAATATTGTTCCGCGCGTAACGGTCTCGGCGGTCGAACATTTCCCGCACACTGACCAGACAGTCTCGCTGGCGCTTCAGGTCCTCCAACACGCCCTCTTCCCAGGCACGTGCCTCATCCTCCAACAGGCTTTGGCTGACAGAGAGATGATTGGCAGTGGCTTTGATACCTTCATTAAGTAAAGGAACGTCGTTGGTATCAATCGCGTACGTGTCTCGAGTCACCTCCGTGAGGGATTGAAGGGCGAGCGAGAATCGCAGGTGGTCAGCCGCAAGGCCTTCATTGCGCTTGGCCAGACGCTCAAGTAATGTGCATAGGTTGATGTAGATTTCCGCAGACCTCTTTACACCGCTCCTGACGGTCTCGAATGTGTCCGGAAGGGTAGAAGGCAGGGAGTCTTCCAGATCAGGGGGAAGGACTCGCCCAGTAAATTCATCTTGCACAGAAATCGTGGCTTGCTTCCGCCACACGGACAGTTCCTAGTATCAGGTCACTATTAGCCATACTTTGCAACTCTCCTTGGAGGCTTAACTAGTGCTTACAGTAGGGACAGTTAGGAACATGATCACGAGCTGCTCTTGGCTAAGGACGGGGTGTCGGACAAGGGCATTGGTAAATCGGACGAGTCCACGGCGACGTTTCTCGAGAAATGCATTGGAATCCGCTGCAAGGTGAGTGCCATTGACTTAGATTTGCGGAAAAAGGTGAGTAAGCTTATTTTAGAAAGCTTTTGCTTTGACATACCTGAAAGTCTCTTCGGTGGAAGAAGAGGAAGCTGTCGAAACGGATACCGTTTTTGGAGACAGTCCAACAGCCAAACAAAATCACTGTATCGCCGTACCACTGTGCTCCCCCTACGAGCGGACTTTACCTCATAATTGCGATGCTGGAACATGAACATCCCCTCCTTCTCCGGGAGTAGCGTTACCGTCACGAGTTCTTCCACCGGCGGACTTGCTACCCTACCTATCCCCAGTGACCGCCGACGGGGATTTGAGTCGCTGTGATCACTACTAGGAGGGCCAAATCCTCCAAGTCCAGCCCGGGCTGTTGCTCCAAGCCCACCATCACTCGGGGTATTGCCAAGACTTTCACCCCATCCAAATCCTGAGCCATGGGACGGCGCAGGATCTGTTTGGCCATTCAAGCGGTTGGTGTTCGAAATTTCATTGGGGTTATTGTCCTCACCGGCTCTACTAGACCAAGCATTAGTAGCGGACCGAACACTACCATAGCCATTCAACACGGGATGGTCGGATTCGAGTTGTGCGTGGGCATGTCCGCGATGCAGCTCTGGACTACCCCAAGGGTCGGACTCGAAGCCTGTCATCGATTCTCGTCGTGACCGTCGTGAGTGAGCTGAGTGGGGCGCTTGCTGGGGTGACGCAGGGCGAGGTGGAGTAATCGGCCGCTCTTGCGACGTCGCAGGGGTGCCGGATTCCTGCTTTGCGCGCAACGCATCAAGGTATAAGCTTTTCGGTGGGGGGAGCTCTGCGGTTAAACTAGGTTAGAATTTAAGCAATATACTAGGGTCGAATGTATCTTTACTCTTGCGCCTGTCATCGACTGCATCTAATGTAAGATCTTCCCCTTCTTGCGCAAGGCCCACGAGTGCCAGAAGAACGTTGAACTCGCCACGACCCAGTCCATTTACACTATCGATATCACCAGAAACAACAATGTTGAGGATTTTTTCTTGGTCAGAGGCACTGACCCCGCTGCCGGACAGAATTTCCCTGACTGAAGTCAGTCCAACACCGGCGCCAACGCGATCGCCTGCACTGAGGACTAGGTCGTAGGCATCGATATAACTCTCGGGGGCATCCGAGTCCGATAGCAAGGTCTTCACGAGCTTATGCCTGGCAGTCCTCTTGTTGACATTGCTATTCCACGGTGAACCGGATCCCACGTCGTCATCGTCGGCGAAAAGGGAGGAGGAGCCCAGGTTGGCATTGCTACCAGTACCTAGAGAGGGTTCGTCGGCGAAGAGCGAAGACTTGGACCTATGAGCTGAATTGCCTGCCGAGGAGTCCTCGGGTGATGTGCCGAACAAGGACATGGAGGGAGGGGGCTTCTATGAGGGAAAGTGCCGGCTAAAAGAGGAGGTGTTGATCCAACGGTATCCCGTTATGCAGCGGAGTTCGGTCGGAGGCGGGAGAGATAAGGTAGGTGATGATGTGATGGGACCAAACAACAGTCAACCCCCACTGGTAACGACCCCAATACCAAGGTTTGATTGTGCAACTGAGCAGGGATAATAATTAAATCTGAAAATAGAAACACATTAGAATGAGAAAAAGACCGGCTTTTCCTTGAATGGCACTTTCTGAAGCAAGAGCCACGAGATGAAGCTGCAGCAGTCAGTTCTTGGAAGTGAGGAGAGGCGGAGAAGCTCTTTGGCAGATGGTCCACTGATGGCACTAAGCAACTTTGGGCCACACCTGTCCACGGCACTCTCCAAGATGTTTGTTTGTTATACTTCTCAGTTATTGATGTTTTTTATATTATATATTTTATTTTGCCCATTTTGTCCTTTCTTTTGAATGTCTGAATTCTATTGACTCATATATCCGCTGCTTTATAAATACATTTCTCATATCATAATTTCTATAACGGACCAATTCCATTGGGTATCTATACATCAAATTCCCCCCTCGCTGGAACTCTCTGTTGCTGCATGGTCATTGCATTCTCTGCCAGGTTCCGCGCACGTAACCACAAAATAGCCATTCTGTACTAATAGATCCTGCCAATCTTGCCCACCCGTGGCGAGAATAAGCGTAGGATTGACATCAGGAGGAAACCATCGCTCTTTTCGTGTTTCGGCTTTGCTGCCACCCTCAAGTGCCGCTCGACTCGCCCTTGTTGTTCGCGCCCTCTTCGAACCCTGCCCATTCTGAGAGAGTAATCCGCTGAGTTGCATCCGATACTGCTCGAGGCGAAGATCAAAGGCGATAATCGCACGCACGTACGGACCAAGGTCTTCACTGATAGGTCGTAGTCCATTTTCGAACGATGGACTCAGCCGTCCTGTTGGAAGAGGGAATACATATTTGGCTCTCATGACTGGCTCAAAGGCTCTAGTAAATTCGGCCTGCTGGGACTTGGTGAATTTTGGTTTGGTGACGTTTTTTAGGACTTTCTCCGCTTGCAATGATTCGACGTTGGTTTCGTGACATGGCCGGAAAACCCTGCTTAATAAAACCTCAAATGTACTTGCGATGCTTGTAGACAATGACGAGTGATCGGGCACGACATCGGCGTGCAATAGGGGATAGCCGTCAACATAGTTCGCCTTTTGCTTCTCCGGCATTGGAGGGATAGAAGTATCGACAGCATCCTACTAAAAGTCAACATGTGTGCAAAGTAAGCGGCCTATGACAGCGACTTACTAATCTGAGATCAAGTGAACAATCAAGGCTTAGGACGTCAAGAGCACTTCTCATATCCATGAGGTTGGACTGATATTGTAGTCTGTCAAGTCGTTCTTTGTTTGACGCAGCCGGTGCAGCATGCGCCAAATCCGTATCTGGCATTCTTTCCGCATCCTGCAGACTGAGATCCCACCAAGAGCAGGCCTCTTGTTGCGATTCGACCTCACTGTCTAAGCCTTTAATTAACAGCATGTCACGGCTGAACCAGCCCATGAACGGTTCGTACGAGTTCACGCTGATCACTCGGAGCGGAAAACCGTCCTCGTCCACATCGGAACCTCGGGGCCATCTGTCAATCATCCAATCAAGACCAGACTTTTCACTACCGATAGCCATTTGACACCAGAAGTTCAGTTCTGTGATTGTTCGACGTAGATCCCCGCCAGTGCTAATGAAAAGGTCGTCAATAGCCTCGCGTTTCAGCATATGACCTTCATTCGCAGCTAGCAGAAGACAATAATCAACGACAAGGTGCCGAGGTGGGGAACGGTATCTGAGAATGGCGTGAAAAGATATATCCCCTAGTGGGATACGACTCTCATCATTACAAGTTATGATGATAGGACGTTTTGATTGGTTGATTAGCGCTAATACTCCTGACCAAAACTGCTTGTCTTCCTCAAATAGAAGGTCCGCTTCCTCCAGAAGAATGAAAGATTGTTTCTGACTTCGGGCACATTTCTGGTCTGGTTGTTTATCCGTCTCTTGCCTTTTAGCCTTTCTATCCTTGCTAGCACCGGCAGCCGTGGACTTAAAGAAGCCCATCAGTTTATTCTGTTTTGGATCGTAGGCTTCGTCTTTCGGAGAGTCAATATCGGAGAATTCGCGGCTGGGTTCCTCGTTGTTACCATTCACATTATGCACGAGGTGATTTCGAGTCATATCACCAACGCGGTCCAAAATGTCCCTGGCACTGCGGCGGTTACCCGGATTGATCTCGAACACCTCAAAATCAAGCTCCTTTGCGGCCGCGTAAATGGATGCAGTCTTTCCAGATCCGGAAGGGCCACTTAGAAGTATAGCATTAGACACGCGCCCCTTTTCTAGAGTTAGATCGCCAGACCGGATAAGTGTTCTCTTGGACGACACTGTTACACCACCCGCTAGCTCATCTTCTGATTCATCGACTTCGCCCAGTTCAGATGCCTCGTCTGCACTGGAAACGATGAATCCATCTAGATTTTCCGTTTTCTTGCGCTTCTTTCGTTTCTTTTTGTCCAAGTTTCGTTTGGCCTCTCCATCTTTGGAGGCTTTACCTGTGTCGACAGCAGACACCATAAGGAATCTCAGCCAATCCCGCAGCATGGAAGCTTCCCTGGTTGTCTGGAGCACTTGCCCAGCTGAGGATGGTGCATACTTTTGTGTCCAGAGACAATTGTCGCACTCCCCACGGTCGAAAGCAGTCATCGAATTTGGTATAGAGGTGTATAGTTTGGCAATAGCCGGATGACATGTATCACTGAGAGTGTAGCTATCTGGATTCGATAAGGTAGACTGGGATAACTGTCCGGCTATTGCTTTTTGTAGGATGTTCCCGCTAGCAACATGTCTCTTAGGTATTCGTAAGATTTTGGCAGGCTCCTGACAAAATCCTTGCATCTCCGGCGACAGCACGCTCTCTTTGTTTTGAATGCTAATAGCAACCATCTTGGACTTCTTTCGATCCATATTTGGTGAATACTGAAAATCAGGTTGTCCTGCTTGGCTTCCACGGACATGGACAAAATCTCGTGGAGGCCATACGGGCTGCATAGGTTCTGGAAACTTAGAACCTCGCTGTGTAAAGGGGGTGCTTATGGTAGTCTTAGTGACTCCTAAACTTGATGTTGAAGACTTGTGAGACGGTAGTGGGGCCTTCATGACCCCTTCGTCCCCTTTATCGACCGCTGTTGAATTTTGGTTGCTAACCTGGGATTGCGAGGCATCTGATTTGCGCGTCGCTTTCTTTAAAAAGAATGGATGTGTAGGTTTTGCCGGTTCGTCTTTAGCTGCAGGACGAGCAGGTGACTGACGTTTAACGGGAGGCCCGTATTTCGTCCGGCCACTAATGATGTCGTCAATGCGTTTCCCCAAGCTCTCCACGGTGTTATTTATGTTGGAATATTTGATGATCACGACTTTATGCTTGTTGCCCTCATCTTTCCGAGGCCCTGGTTTGCCGCGCCCCTTATCCTTCTTTATAGACTTGTCCGACTTATCCGCGACAGGCGAGCTCAAAAGCTTTCCGTTGGGGTTCAATCGGATGGTTTTCTGTCGTGGAGACCTCCTAGGAGTCGCTTTATTAAGCGCAGAATCATCCGTTGCATGCGAGCTATCTTGAGGACTCGCGACTTCGGGCGAAGGAGTTGAAGGAAGAGCGCTAGCTCCAGTTTCGGTCACATTAGGGACATCATCTTCGGCGGGTGTAGGTATACCATCGACCGGAGTGCTTTCACCGTTGGAAGTTGATGAGGGGCCTTTGGCCGTGATGTAGTTGACTATGGAACCCTCCGAGTGACTGACATCGTTGGACTTATCAGTCTTGCGCCTTTTCCTGCGGGATGCATTGGGATCATGCTCGAGCATCGCGACGGGTCTGTGTTCCGGGGAAGGTAATTCATAGAATACGGGGTAGGGTGAGATATATTCGCTTGTTGATTGTTTATTTAGGGACAATGGGCTGCCATTGTGCAGGAGGTCATTTGAAGGGAGTAAACCGTCTCCTGGGATGCTCTGAGGGGTAGTGTTGGTTGGTACTCCTAGGTCTATTGTGTATGAGTATATTGGAATGCAGCGATGGGGGAGTGAAATGACCTCTTCGAAAAAAAGGGTGAATCGCTCGTTGCTCTTCCTGTCCCATCGCCATAGGTCACGGCGATGTGTCAATTTGATGAGCTGACGCTCATCGCTCGATAACGGTCAGATTGAACAGAAATTGTACATGCAGGATAAATATAAAAAGCAAGCTAAGGAAGAATGTACTAGGAATCATGAATAAGTCAATGGTAATATGGGCGTACAGCAGTTGAGACTGAGATAGGCATAATTAAAGCACGAGATTGAATGCACCAAAAGAACGCGAAGAAGCGCGTATTCCCGCGCGGCCACTCTCTCCGCCTGTACGTCATTTACTGTACCTTAAGTGTAACGGAGGTACATTGTAATTTTTAAGCTAGCCTCTTTCGGACTAGCATCGAGAACCATCGGAACAACATAGGACCGGAAATTTTTCAGGATGCATCGAAATGAATTTCTTCAAGAGACTACACTTGCTCAGCATTTCAGCGGCAACGGTCGCGCACGTTAAAATTTGATATCTGTTGCCATGGATCTGCAGCAGCCATCGGTATTGGCCCAATTGCCTCGCCCCTTGCACGCATCCAAGGGCAAAACCCATATCGGTGAAGTCTATAGCCTCTCCGACTCTAAAAAGCGCAAAAGATATGAAGTTGCTGTCGCGGTCGATGGAGAGGCCGTGAACATCTACAATGTAGGCTTGGCTGGCTTTGTTGTGTCCTGTGTAATCAATGCTAAGTGTTTTGACATTAGATACAAACTCCGAAGCTGGTAACCTCCTACGCTGTTCCTCCGCAATCCACATTTTCGTGTGAGCCATGCTCGGTGCGCAGAAAGCTTTCGGACAAATCGGTCGTGAAAAGACAGACCTATGTTGCGGTCAACCCTCAGAAAGAGATCAAGTGCTTTGTTGAAGAAAGCGGCGGAAACGGATCGAGCGCGCCTGTCATCTCTTCCTCGTCTTTCTCCGTGAAAGATTCTAGCAGTCCAACGGTTTTCATCGGCATCGTCCCGACAGGATCTAGCGAGGAGGAGGAAAAGAATCCATTCGATATCGTGACAGTTCAACAAGATGGTCGTGTCCGGAGACTGGCAGCGGACCTGGACAAGCAGCACTGGAGTCTCCAGCACAGTGAGCTCGCGAAGATCTCATCGTCTCATGCTGTTCAAGCTTGCTTCCTCGTTGAGTTTGAAGACGCCAAGAAAGCCCTGCTCAAGAGAAGACAGGATCTTGCCGCTTTGGCTTTGGGGGATCTGGTAGACTCTAACGTGGATGAACCTTCAGTGCTGTTGCTCGTTTCGCATCCAACTGGTTCTAAGGAGATCAAACTGAGCGATGTCAAGGTCCATATGTTCTCCGTACCTGCCAAGATTCCTTCTCAGGAAAGAAGCCTTGACGAGAGTCAGAAAATGAAGCATCTTTTGACTTTCAGCATTCCAGATATCGAAGGACAAGAGTTATTTGAAAGCAGTGGCTTGGAATGGGATTTCCATACCGGATCGGCAGGGCTGAATCTATCTTTCGCCAAGGGATTCGTCAACTTCGACCTTTCTCAGTACAAACCGACAGTGACTTCGCAGTTTATTCTGGAAAATGAAGATTTCTCTTCTTTGATGCGCATATCCCCCCAGTCAGTCATTGGTGCTGGGAATTCGATCGTCGCATTGTTTGATACCCAATATAAATCCATCCAGCGCAGCATCGCCATTGACGACATCCACGGAAGTAACAGCTCCAAGGCACGGACAAAGTTTATCAGTTACTATGCAAAGCTGGGAATTGCTGTAGCTACCAAGGGAAACACACTATTTGCGTTCGACCTGAGCTCGTCCAACTCGCTTTCGAGTTCCTCTCTTAAGCGGTCGAGAGACAGTCTTCTGATTGACGCAATTGGACGCGGTATCGGATCATCCACCTCTCAGTGGGATGTAACTTCAAAGAAGCCACGGACTGACCAATTGACGTCGTTGGGCCTCACCTCGAAGGAGCAGGTCAGTCGGTGGAACGACCTGGTCACTGACTTGCGCGCGGCCTCGAAATCGAAAAACGGCGGCGCCTTCGACAGTGCCGTGCAGACGTACTTCGAGGCCAGTAACGTTGATGCTCTGCCAAAACAGTACGTCAATCCAGAAGTCATGCTGTTCCTGCTCTCTTGCATCTTCTCTTTGAAGGATGCCATGAACAAGGACCAATTGTCCGTCTCTTCGTCGTCACAGCTGTCCATTGACGTTTGGCCCGAGCACACATGCCAATGGCTTACTCAACTGGGCCATCTGTCTCTCGACAACGTCGAAATTGCCCTACGCCGATCACTCAAGCCCCGTATCCTGGCGGCATTGCCAACCGGATCATTCGTGCAAGCTCTCATAGATGCGGACCCCACCCTCAAGCGCCTTATCGACATCCTCCAAGGCCCTGTCACATTCAGCTCCGATGAATTAGCTTACACGCTCAAATTCTTCCTCAACATGGCGCGCTCCCGCTCCGCAGCTCTCGAAGAGACACCCCAGGCCATAACCTCCGGCGAAGAGAACAGCACCGAGGCCATCCAGAACCCCGAAGCCACACTCCAGGACATCTTCCGCGGGCTAAACACCACCCTCCGGAAGATCCACATCCATCCCCTCCCAACAATCACCACCTCCATCCGCTCCACCCTCTCCAGAACCGAGATCATCGCCATGGTCCACCACCTCCGCCTCTCCCTCGCAACAGGCGGGTACGCATCCCGCTTCACCGAAAACCCCCCAACCCCAATCTGCCCCGACCAAACTACCCCCTCCCTCACCCTCAACACAATCACAGACCTTCTCAACGTCTCTATCGACGCCGTAGGCCCATCCGGCTGGATCTCCGCCACTGCTTTCGACGACACCCCCACCCGCGAAATGGACCTCATCGCAGACATGAAATCCGAAATCTCTGCCGCCCTGGCCGGTGTCGAAGAAGCCTCCTACCTGAAAGGCGTCCTCGGCGAATACCTCCGGTACACAGATAGCGTCGCCAAGTCCGCCAAATCCGCCGCCTCTAAGAAACCCAAGGATAGCGACGAACCCATGTCCTCGCTGGTGCGCTTCGAGAAACTCAACGGCGCAGACGTGATGGTCTTCCGGTCCGCGGAGGAAGAAGGCTTTGAAGGCGACGCAAGCGGCAAGATGCTCCCGTTGTCGTTGAAGGCTGCGTCGACGGAAGTCGGCAGAACGAAGGTGAAGAGGTCGACGGGCGAGGTGCAAAAGAGGAGTAATCGTGAGATTGGATACCTGCGTCGGAAGGCTGTTGGGAAATACTCGTTCGAGAGACTTATTGTATAGATATCATTATCATACATATACTGTTCCATCGTTGCAACTACCTTTTTTCAAAAAAGAAAGTAAATGTGAAAGAAAGTCTGGTTGAATTGGGTGTTTTCACTGTAGATAGATAATATAGTGATTGTCACGATTATGACCTTGTTCGACGTCTCCCTTACCTTTAACTCGAGTGTAAACCTTGCACCATATTTTTATATATATTTGGTCTTCTATAATCTCGTTTTATATAGATTACTTCCCGCTATATAGAATAACCCACGACTACTATACACCTATCCAAGGGTCTTTCAAATCACAACAGCGTCTGACTTAATATAGCACCTAACACTGTGGCAACTCAACATCATGCTGGCTGATGTTTTGGTTTTGCTCAGTACAGGTGCGTATCAGGTATCCTCTCTTCCGAGGAGAAGAGTTGTTACAGTGATGAGTGTCTTCCTCATAGAATGATTATCATTGTATGTAGCCCGATGTATAGGAAAGATAGAACTCCTTGACATGCAGATCGGATAATCTTGGTTGCACCGGCCTACGGTGTACCGATAATTGGTGACCCAGGATGGAGTTTCCCAATAATACATAGGAAGATGAGTTAGGTTTCGCTGGGCATTATGGTGGCGATTTGGTTCCATGTCGAAGTGATATCTGGCAATAGCTAGGAGGATATTTGGTTACGCCTCATCTTTACTCAACAGGTAGTATGCCTATTGTTACCCGGTTTAATATAGCGTCGTGCGCTTGTGAGAGAGAAGTGGGCGTCAGGTCTATGTCACTCACATTGATCATTTAGATATCAGAACGCGCTTTGATTCAATATGTACATCATTTATGTATGGCTATATATGCACAAAGATGGGATAGATCGAGGCAATCGCCAGCATACTTTAGCTTTCTTTTTTCATGCTGTGAAATCATCTCATCAAAACTGGCCTGGGTATCGTGAATATCTCGGTCCTTCACTTCTCACATGGGTGGCCCCGATGGCTTCAATCATTCGTGTAACATGGTGCAAAATACATGGAAATAGCATTTCAATCATCACAGCCGGGCAGAAACGCAGTCAAAATGGATATAACACAAGGTAATCCGCACGTTGCATGACACAGGAAACAGTCGTCCATGGCAGACACCGGAAAGAGCCAGCGTTGTCACACGTTAAGGATGACTGGAATGGCATCGAGTCGCACAAAACCGGTGTACAACCCCACTGACCGGTTAAAGAGGTGCAGCTCAACCTCGTAGGATATGCTCGGATATCACTTCGCGTATTGTCGTAACAGCGTGTATCGAATGCTCTCATAGGAAAGGGATAATAATCAAAAGGGAAGGAAAGAAGAAACACAGTGTCCACTCGAACAAAAACAGAACTCCACAAAATCGATCATCGTAAAACACCGAACAAATATGCGTCATAAGGAACATGCATGGTAAGGCCCGGATAGTAAACCGCAAATAGAACTCAAAAAGGCTAGTGTAACAGAATCAACTCAACTGAATGCTAGGCGATCACATGAGGTTTTGTCTAAACAGCACGAAGCCACCAGCTTCCCAATCAAGACAACTTCGTCTTACTGCACTGAAACGGAGACGAGGGAAATAAAGTAAGTGAACAAGGCCACGTAACCCTATACAAGGCTGTGAAACCTCAGCAGCAGGTAGATACAAAAGGGAGTAGAAGAATGATGGGCCACTCAAGCCGGTGGATTTAATCCGTTCTCATGGCCGAATTTTCAGCGCGTTCCTTCAGTCGCATAGCTTGCGCTTCGAGAGATCGGGCCATGAGCTTCGTGACTGGCCGACAGTTAGTTTGGCCTGAACCACGCGAGTCGTAAAGGAAGAAATTCAACTCACCTGGCCAGACAGCAGCCCTGTCCAGAAGGCTTGCCGTGGCAATCAGAATCTTACAACCATATCCTCCTTCCACAACGCTAGGCAGCCGTTGTAAGACGCTTAGGGTAGATACAGTCGCACTGGTTTGTACCTCCGCTTGCATCTTGGTTTCAATACTCGCAAGTATCTCCTTGATCTTCTCCAAGAGTTTACAATCCTCCTCTTCCAGCAACATAACGTTCGAAGCTTGGACCAGGTCAATTTCGTCACGCCCTAGCAGCCCCAAGTAGGGGCCCACCCGCTCTTGCACAGTTGTAATCCACTCGGCAAGGACTTGCGCACAGTCAAAAGTACACATCGCACACTGAATGGGCAAGTCTCGGCACGTAAATTCCGCGAAAGTATTCCCGAGCCGGTCTGACATAGAGATTGAATCTGCTGCATAGAAAGCTGCTTTCCGTAAATGCCTCTCGCGCTTTGACTGGCCCGGGCGATGTACGCCCATGAGAGTCTGCATCGGATACTCTTGCGTAGGAGTCTTGGATATTGCAAGGTCGGCTACCCCGAGGTCTGCCACTGAATCGCGACGGTTGTCCACATGAAAGACGTTTTCCGTGATCGACGGATCTAACACATCCGAAGAAATATCTTCCACGTGATTGACGATGTCAGTCCCTCGCGCGAGCTCGTCCGACATAGCATTCCAATCACGTTGCCAAAAAGCTTCTTTGCAGCGACCTAGATTAACGAACAGCCGAACATAAGCTAGGTCTAGCAATGGGATACTATCTGCCGAGAGAGGACCTGCCCCAAATGGATTTGGCCGCTCCAGACTGTGGATAGGGTTGCTCGCCCAAGCAGCCTGCCACGCCCGTAAAGCTGGCTCAATATGTGCTTGCATGGCATCGGTTTCCCGGGCAGTCCACTGTCGGCCCATGTGTCGCTGCCGAGTCTCCCAAATGTAGTTATGGAGAGCGTAGATTAGCACGAGGCAACCAAAGGTGCTGGGCTTCAAATCGCTGTTTGATGAATCTTCTGATGTAGTGTTGTTGCTGGTCGGGGTCTGCGATTGACTTTGCTCCCGTTGGCTGGCGGTCAAAAGCGTCGTCAGAGCTGAAGGGAAGGACAGGCCCTTCTGGGACGCAAGGTGCCCGCCCTTCTTTCTCCACGCCTGAGGCGACTCTGCTGCCCAGATATCCTCTTCACATGGAAGGTCCAGGCGAATTTCAGAATTGGTCAAAGCAGGAGCATGATTATAAGCGGACACAAGGAAGCAGGAGAGAGCGAAGATGGCGAAAAGAGTGCGCTTCCGTTCCTCGACTATTTTCCAATCCAACCAGTCCTTTCGTTCCCGCGGTGGGCCCAAGGAGGAGGCCCAGGTCTCAGGATCCGGACTGGTGTCTTGGGAGCCATCTCTATTGCCGAGACCGGCGTTGAGATAATCCTGGGGCAGATCTCTCGCATCTAGATGATGCGTCAATTCTGCGGCTCGGGCAAGGCTGACTAACGCTGCACAGTGCGTACTCGCGATGTCGGCGGAGGTCTTGTCGCCACAGGTATGGCCGTAAATGACGTTCAAAAGCATTGCCTGCACCAACCAGAGCGGAGTGTTGTGAACCGAGTTGTCGCGGGTAGAATTGGCCCGACTAAAAGCGGCGGACATGTCTGCTTTTCGACGTTCTTCTAGATAAAGCTGGATCATCTTTTTAGCGGCTTCGAAGAGGTCTTTGGAGGCGGCGGTGTCGTATTCGTAGAGCGCGCCAATGGCTGCCATGGAGAGGATCAAACAGCCGCCACCGCCAGCAACACCAGTAGAACTCAGATTGAGATGGCCGCTAGGGGTTCGTAGATTATTCGTGTACTCGGGGGCTTGGAAATCGAGGGTCGGGATATGGAGAAAGGGCATGTGCGGATGAAAATAGGTGATGTAAGCTGAGATGTAACGCTGCATATCGGAAGTGCTGGGCAACGGGCCGGAACTGTTGAAGCTGGAAGAGCGCGAGAAGAGGTCACGGCAGTGAAGCATGCCACTGGCTGGCTGAGAATATTTGCGGTGGTTGAAACCGGTGGGTTGGGCCATGCTGGCTAGTAGAGCCTGTCGGGTGGAGTCTGTAAAGGTATCGGTTGAACTTGAGGAATGGTGAGTTCGTAGGGCACTATTCGCGAAAGGTAGGTTGAAAGGATTAGGAGAGTCTCCGTTGGTTGCCATAGAGGATGATAACATACTCTGCGAATGTCCCCCTACCATGGGCTGGCCCACCGAGGTCATGGAGGGAGGGGTGGCATAGCTTTCAGCAAACGGGTTTTGTGCCATCAGAGACTTGGGTGAAACAGTTTCCGGGGGGATTCCTAGATCATTAAAAGTGGGAGATGTGTAGTCAATGAACTGATTGGAAGGCGGTCCGGTGTGGGGTGGAAACGGGTTGTGCCAGCTCGCTGACGACACGGAGTAGCGGTGCCCTCCGTCCATCATGGCTTCACTGATGCCACTCTGGCTCCCGGTGCTCATCGCCGAGGGCGATGATTCGTCAATTACCGACTCGTTACCTTTCCCCATCTGCATAGATGGATCGAATCCGTTCATCCAATCAAAGCTGAACTCATCCTCCATCATAGGATCCGTGGGCGGCATTTGATGAGCACCCTGGGTGTACGGCGAGGAAGGTGAATCGTTTCCGTACCCTTGAGGCGAACCGCCAAAGTGTAATTGGGCCGGGTTGATGGTACTGTGACCCATGAACATATCTCCCAGACTGACGTCGAAGCTACCATACACTGGAGCCGTACGCAACCCGCCCGAAAGATCCATCGGCAGTCCATGGGTTTCCAACTTCGTCAGGCCATTCACCGGGGGATGGGCGGAGCTGAATCCGCGATAATCCAGATTGGGCCCCACCGGTGCTGCGCCTAGACTAGGATGGTAGGCATGACCGTGGGTGGGCGCCGCTGGAGTGGGGTTGGTGGAATTGGGCAGTCCCAGAGAAGTGCCATCAATATGGCTGATGGTATTGGCTCGGGGACGCATGGTGCTGGACGCATTAACAATGGAGTTCTTGCGCACGCGATTAGTCCCCGTCCCAGCGGCTCCCGTGCTTTCTCTCCGGGCATTCCTGGGTCGCGACGACGGGGTGGTGGTCATGTGTAGCTTTTGCTGATGTCTCAGGAGTAGATCACGACGAGCAAAGCAACGCGAACAGTCCGGGCACTCAAATGGCTTCTCTTTAGTATGTGAGCGCTCATGTCGTTTGAGATGCTCCAGCCGGGCAAATGAACGACCGCACGTTGTACAAACATGAGGCCGAGGCTTATCAGTTTTAGGTGGCGGGACATTGTTCTGCGGCGTTGTGGTCTGGCCGTTTGTTTCGGCTTTCTTTGTGTTTTCCTTGGTAGACGGCGCTGACGATGCCTGGTCAGGAACCGAAACAGATGTTTTCCATCACCACGTAAACAAGTACTCACCAGACATATCTCCGGGCACCTCACTAATACTCGCTAGATCTTCGGTTTTGGGGCTGGTGGCCGGGTCCTGACCCACCATTGTGTCTAATAACATCCTTTTACTTTTCTCTGACAAGATCGCTCGTGCAGACACCGGCTTTGGTAAGTGGCGTTATCTGCAGCGTGAGCGAAGATGGAAATGGGGGGAGTGTAGAAGGACGTCACTAGTGGTAATCGGCGAAATCCTCTTGGTAGGTAGGGGCCTGAGAAGGTCACTGCGAACACAGTTTGTCCCTGGACATTGACTGCTTTCTGCTTTTGGTCAAGTCAGTCCCGTAATCGGCGAGAGTGTAATAGCTTATAGGGAGGGGTAGTCAATGACAAAAGCTCCTCTAGTTGAGGCGATGGGGTTATAAAGGGACTGGAGAATTATGGGAAAACCAACCAGCGCAACGAGTCTAAGAGTGTAAATCGAACAAGTGAGACTAGTGGTTAGAAGGAAAAGCGCGACAAAATCAAGCGAATTGCCCAGTCAGGGAGAAGAGAGGAAGCCGAAGGCGCGGAATGTCAGATACCACGAGGTTAAGTGGGCTGTGGCGAAGTGGTTCCTGGGAAACTTGAGCGAGGTGTAATCAGCAGGGGTTAAAGTTTGGAGGCAATTCAAAAAAGAACCATGGATACAAAACTCACAGAAATGGGCGAGAGCAAAATGACACGAAATGACTTCATGCACAACCAGTTGTTCCAGACCGTAAAATGGCGTTGGCGTATACCAAATGGAGCAACAGGGGCGACTGGTCCGACGTTGATGCGGGCAACGGCCTTTTGTACAGTAGAAATCGATCGGATGGGGGTGCCGGAGATAGCCGAATTGATAGAGGAACTTCGACTGCGAATCAATTGCTGATAAGCCAACGAAAGCGTGTGGGGAAATGAAGCGTTGGCGAGAAGAAGCGGAGGAGGGGGGAATGAAGGAGAAGAGAGGACAGGTAGTGGGATAGTTGGGTTGGGGGGGGGATGGTGGGGAGGGAAGTGAGTGAAGTGGAAAGACAATCCAAAAGGAAAGAAAGATGAATGAAGAAGTTTGAATAAGACGGTGCCAGGAGGAGGAGCGAGAGAAGATGTAGGAGTAGCAGTGGTAGAAGGTAGTAATAGTAATCGTCGTGAATCCGTGTACTTACCTACTAATTAGAGCTTAGTCGTCCGAGACTAGTCGCAATGGTCTCTGCTCGCTGAGTGGACTGAAAGGGAAAGCAGTGGGAATGGTCGCACGAGGCAGGTAATAGATGGAAAATGGGGATTATCCCTCGTCAGCAGTTGCTCCAGAACTTTTTGGTTAATATGCAGACGATGATTGCTTGGAAGTTGACAGATGCTCGTAACTCTGCCACAGACTAGCCGCTGCACTAACTCCTTACCCCAGCGACTGTTGCGGGATAAACCACGAAAGACCAGGCGCCCTGAGAAGGATTAGTCATGATTATTACCCAATCATAGCTAGTATGATGGGGCCACCGGCATTAGTGCACCGTCGGTTGCAGGGGAGCATGGGCCATGACAGGGCCAGAGCCAAGCAGACTGCCCCACGGCCCCGGTCACGGGGGAGTGGATGTGGTTGTTTGTTAAGTTCAATTGTTGTACTGTATCGTCATTCTCGGGCCCCCGGGTATTACCTGTCATTTATTTTTATTTTTTTATTCTTTCTTTTATTTTATTCCTTTTTACATTGCCTTTTTCTTCT
>NW_022475491.1:0-59925 GCF_009193585.1 Aspergillus caelatus
TTTTTTTGCCTTTTTGGCACCTTCAACTCTTTTGTTTTTCTTTTTATTCCCCTATCCCCTTGTGTTCAAAGTTTCTCGATAGAGCGGAGACAAGAAACAAGAAAACAAAGAAGAGGAACAAGATAAGAAAAAAAGGAGCAACCCCCAATCCACCCAAGTCGGATGGTAATGGGAAGCTCAAGGCTTCTTTGTATATATGGTAATGACACTAGTCCAGAGTGTCAGGTTACCAATGACTGAAATGAAGAATGGAGAACAAATTAATCGAGATCCTGACGGATTGAAACCAATGGATGAGGGAGAAATCCCGAGTGGTGGCGACTGAGTTGCCAATTGGGATGGTGTATCACTTTAAAGTCGGGACGGTGGTTGAGCCTGAGGCAGCCCGGTATAGTCCCAGTAACGTAATATAATAGAGGAGAATATAACGCAAAACGGATGGATACCTCTAATACATAGCCTAACGGGCAGGTACGGTAAGTTTAGGTAGTCGTCGTTCAATCGGGGAGGAATTAAGGTTCAAGTTGCTGGTTGTGTTGACATGAAATGCGCTGTTTGCGGATAGATGGAGGTTGTCAAACCATTACTTTGTTCGTTCGAAATTTCTCCACCGAGCAGGTTGCTAAATACCGAGGTCGCCGTGAAGGGTTGTGTGAGAGCCAATGATGGGATATGATCGGTTGAAAAAGGAGTGGGGGGCCTAGCGTGGGAGTATGCTTCTTCTAGAAACAAGGAGCAAGATGGAATACCTGACGGTGAGGAGGGATGAAATTAAGGAAAGGAAGGGAAGAAGAGAAGGAAGAGAGTGTGAGAGAGTGAGGCAAAAGCAAAAAAAAAGTTACCGGAGAAGAATGACCGTATGGAATGATATTATAGTGATGATGGCCAGTGGTAATTTTAAAAAATAAAGAAAAAGTAAAAAAGAACAAAAAATAGCATAATAATAAAATTTAAGCATCAAACCGTCGTCGTGGTTGAAGAGTTCAGGATGATGGTGATGATGATAATGATGATGATGAAATTTCTCTTTTTTGCGTATATTTCATTTCATTTTTATTTTTATTTTTATTTCTCATTCTCTTGCTTCGGTGTCCCTCAATTAATTTTTTACCTAGTGGGATTTTTTCCTTAGAAATCTACATCTCCAGAAGAAGAATTCTTTGCGATATCACAGACCCTAAAAGGAACATCGATCGACACGATGAATTAATTTCCCAATGCCACGCGCTCAATGCGTCAAGTACTTTATCCTAGACACGCCTAGTACTAAGTAATCGGCCGGGACAGACTCCATTCTCCAGGGTCTTCCTTCGTTCAAGAGTCAGGAAGCGACTCCGAAAGTCTCTCGGCTGACCCCAGTTACTTCTAACCATGGGCTGAAACGACACTGGCTTCTACTCAAATCAGATCGTGAGGAAGGTGGAGATTAAGTAAATTGGAGCTTACTGCAGAATTTATCTTTCTCAGGAATCTTCTGCCGACAGGCCTTCTTTTTGAGTTTTTCTCCGGAGTAGTATCTTTTCTTTGGTTTAGTTGGATTTAGTGTCGCTTAGCTTGATCGTTAGGCTTTTTTTTTTTTTTTTACCCTTCTATTTTTTTTACCTGTTCTTTTCCTTTCATTACCAAGGAAGAGTCAGGAAGGATGGGGGTAAAAAAAGAAGAAAAAGGAAAAGAAAAAAAGGGGAAAAAAAGAAAAACAGTGACACACTGGGGTATAAAGAGGGGTAATAAATCTTGGTTATCTCGAGGTATCTTTATTTTCACTGTGAAACGGCCATGGGTGTGGTTTGGTAGAGGAAACATTCAATGTACAGTACATACAGTACACTACTTACTCTCAACGCTCCAGAAGTATGTTCCTGTCATCCACTTAATAGGTTAATATATTAGAATTGGTGTGAGATTCGGATATTCTTCCCGAAATCTATTAAATTCGTGACGAAATCCATCAGTCTTAATTAACTGTAGATCGCAACGTTCGCATTTCTCGAACTACTAGGACAGTAATATCACCGTGCTTTATTCCTACCATGCTCATCAACAATCAAAGTATCGAACTACTATTCATTTACTTTACCTTTAGGCAACGGGTGGGAGATCAGACCTCTGGCTAACACTCAAGGTAACCCGAGATCGGCAGTGGCAGTGTAAGTGTGCTAGTATTTTGAAAGGTCACGACGTTTTCGTCGCCCTTTTCCACGGTTCATGGTCCCAATGGTCCCACTCCAAACTATTGTGTAAGGTACTCTCGGTATAAGTATTATAATGAGATGAATTAATGTTGAGGATAATCCTGGTCAACGTAATTGCACGTACTGAGCTTAAACGTGTTCTCGAACAAATACCCTGGGAGCTATAAATAAACAGGATCTAGCAACGGTTTGCTTGACCATCTATCGCATCCCAGGCAACCATCCTGCCATGAGATTAAGGAGCCGATGCTGCCTACTTTCTTCTCAGCGCTGAAGGGGTGCTGCCACCAAATAAATTTGAGAAGAGAGGGGGAGACAAAAAGATGAAAAAAAGGAAAAAAAGCGGCATCTATGAGTGATTGGGCGGGATTAAGGAAAGCCCCAAAGGCCTTCACCTCATTATTCCTGTGGGTTTCCAAGGTTCATGGCTTGATTGGACCATAATTCAGTTTAAGGTTCTATTCTTATTCTCTTCACCGATGCCTCCCTCTGTCTTGTGCAGTCAGTGCACCCCTGAAGCTGCCTGTCAAGCTAAAATTAACACAACAGTAGTAATCCAAATATCCCTGCACAACCGATCAACACTAGGTGGTAATTGAAATTGCATGAGAGTTCCATAGAATATATATCCTAAGAAATATAATAAAGGACATAAGACCTAATAGGGAAATTGTGTTCCGAGATCCGAACAGGTTCAGAAGGAGCTCTATCGTGGTCATTCTTCCTAAGAATTTCATAGGTCGAGAACCCTCCCCCCCCAAATTGTGGTCGTTGTGACGATCTCTCGGAATCCTTCCTCGGATGCAGCCATTGGCCGGGCCACATGGAAGACCAGCCCGGAAGCTCAACCGGGACGGTTGAGAGGAGTTTAGCGGGTGGACCAGCTGATGATAAACTTGCTCATAGTCAATGAAATTATTCTGTGGCGACCCAGCAACGACATTGGGATCTTCCGAAATTGCCTGTTCTCCCAATGGAACAAACAAAAAAAAAAAAAAAAAGAAATAAATCCAGAATGGACTCTGGTAAGAATTATTACTGGACAGGCGATGATTGGCATTTTTTGAATCCCGAAAGATGATCCCCGCTTCCAATCAGCCTGATTCTTCAAAAATAAAAAAAGACCCTTTTTCCCCATCAAACATCCCCCGGAGATTTTTCGCTATCACGTTTTCCGTGTTTCGTCCGAATAACGTTCTCGAATGAAATATGGTTTGCACTACGGAGTACGTCAGCTTCTGGATAAGCTGTGAGAGTTCCTTCTCGGCTTATAAATGTATAGGAATCTAGAATGTCCAAGTAACAATAACCACCTGGTTGTTGAGACGAGATTATTACAGTATGATTCTTAATCGTCATAACAGACGGGAACCTCCGTGGTGGGTAATGGTGCCTCCTGCTTGTGTGGCTGGTGTCGATCAGAGTACTAAGGTTCTTCCCATAATGCATTTGCTTTCGGCCTGACCTAACCGGCATTAACTGTCTGGCAATGTGATAGCGGCTTGTTAGTGTCTTTCCACTGGCTCCTTATTGTTGACAATATCAAGCGACCAGTGATCAACCGTAGTATTTATTTACTAATGATTAACTAATGCTACCATCCTTGAGTGGCATCCCTCTTCACCTCATTACCCCTCTCAATTTCAACACCGTCGGTGGATGATATTTCGCTCTGGAAGGACTCGCGCTCCATACACGTCCAGTACCCTATCCAAAGTTCAACGGAAAGTATACCCTAGAGTGGTTGACCGTGCCAATTCGACAACTGTGCCTTGTAGACCAACTAATCTACAGGCGATTGGTTGCGCAGATTGGGCGGGGTGTTACACATCCATGTTATGCCTCATAGCCTATCACTTTACTAAAGTCTTTTCACACCCGCCTTTTGTCAACTAGATCCATATTGCCGCATGGTAGTGCCGCAAATTGACTGGGCTGGCTACTACTACTCTGAACGGAAGGATTCCGTCGGTAGTTCTGACTGGATATCAATGGCATGATTTAGGGCATCAGTTGACGACTACCGATCCCTGAAAAAAGGCTACCAATGCTACTAGCCTCCTCCCTGGAACATCTAGACTACGAATGAACCCTATCCACGAGACGAGGCATGTATTTATCTATCTCCTGCGGTTACGGCCACAGTGAGAAAAAAATGTATATTACTTTTGTTGATCTGTTTGTTGAATTTTACGACGACCGACCCAACCTGACTCGGAGGACCAGCGCCCGCGCACCAATGATTCAATCCTAACCGGGATCCGCTGTCGATAAAAGATTGATCATGGGATGGACAATGAAAAGGGTAAACGGGCGCACCAGGACTTCTAGCCTGGTCTTAGCACATACAGCACAGAGGACTGCGCCGCACGCACCTCGGGATTCGGGTATGTTTTTTACTTAGCGCGGGTATCGGATCTCTGTCCAGTGTGGCGCCTCATTCGTTAGGCAAACTTAGCAGCCGTTTACCTCGTCTTTGGCCTTGGAGGAAACGGGCTGACCGCACGGGAAATGATCCTTTTAGAGGCTGGTCTCCCGGCTGTGATTGGATCGCCTAGGTTCCGGTCCCCATGTGGTTCCTCCCGTGACAATCCGCTGCTGTACCCCATCCTGCTTGGTTGATGAGGGGTTTTTTTTCCCTTTTCTTTTTCGGTTACAACACTTGATATGGTCTCGTTGAGATCTAATCGGTGGATTCCGTGGTCTGGAATCCCACAATGCCTCTATACAAAACAGGTTCCTGCAGCTATCTACCTCGTGTTGATAGTGTTGGCTTATAGTCCATTGTGACTGGTCAAATATCCCGTACCTTGTCCCCTCTTTATCAGCCTCGATCGAGACTTGTGAGGTTTTACCGGTCTTCATTGGTTTCGAAAATGGGAGACTGGCGACATCGATTGGCTGCAACACCACACGTGAGCATGCATGGGGCTGTCACTTCATGATATCAATCGATTAAACGAATGCGATGGCGTCAGTCTCAATCTATCTGGAGTGCGATGGGGGTAGCCAATCTATAACACAATCCCGTCTTTTCGATAAGAATTCCATTACCGAGTACCCGCTTTCTACGTTGTTTCTTTCAATCAGAGTCAACCTATATATAGATATGCTAGGTAATTAGGCGAAATGAGACGCCTGACTCAGCTCCTGTAGCCGCGACAATACTTTTGAATCAACATCGGAGGTTTCACTATGCAAGCACTACGGTGAGTGGTGGAAACCCACTCTTGAGGCTCATTGACACTTCAGATACACATCTATGTCTCAAACTGGAATATCCGAGCGAGCTGTTGCGCCCAATTTATTGTCATTTATATTATGGATTCTCAATTATTTTCTGTTACGATATGATTCAAAGGGGAAAAACCAAAAAAAAAAAAAAAATTGAACCCACCAAACTTATGTATATATTGGGCGCCGAAAAAAACCCGCCCCCCCCAAAAAAATACAAAGGAGCACATGGAACCTGGGCGCTCCACTACGTTGACGGATTCTAAACCCGCCGCTTCGGAAACGATTCCGAATATGACCGTTCGTTATTATTGTAACTTGGTTGAATGCGTGTACCATCTGGAAGACAAATCCGGTGAAACTCGCAGCGTTTATCTCGCATGATGTCTACACCTTCAATACCACCTTCTACAAGGGGGCTCTGAAACCATGGTCAAACCCCACCCAAGAAGTGGACATGTTTCAACATTGCGCAATTCCATCGGAGTCGACCGACGTCCGACATCTGTCATTGGAATGCAAGCTTTGGGGAATTGTCCAACCGGAGTTGGTGGCTTAGATGCACTAGATTATTAGAGTAGTATTGCTAGCCCTAAATAAATTAATTGTGGATTCCCTTGGATGGAGATTGCTTTTTGTTTGTTTCTCCCCTTTTATCTCTCTCGACTGTTTTAATCTGTTTATTATTTTACTCTTTCTTTTCTGGGTATTATGCTTGTTCGGATGCTCGGAGACTAAATACGTAAGTCTAGGTAATGGAGTCGTTATGGGGCGCCTCTCGGTTCTACAAGATCCGATTATGGGGATGTTAATTTTTTGTTTTAATTTTCTCGGTCGAGAGACGTATCTCTCGTTGCTGCAATTACACATTTACGATCACTAGCACAAAATTTTAGACTACTTATGAAAGATAGGTGTTTATTGGACTCCCTATAGCCGAGATCTCTCAACTTTGAATGTCTTAGATAACAAGAATGATTAGTTAACGCGAATTCCCATAATTAACTCCATCCCAAATTAGACCCGGTCCATTCATACCCAAAACACTACTTATGAAACCATCGAAATGAAATGAGGGGGGGAAAAACAACCAGGAGTTATTAAGAGAAAGAAAAGATTAACAGACCAAAAAGGGCAAGTGCTGACTCCAGAGTCCGATATCGTTACTCCATCAATACTACCAACTACCCGCAACCATATGATCTCTTCATTCTCTCATTTCCTGGATTCTTCCCACCGCTGCATAGTTACCTCCACTATCTTTGTCAACCCTGCCATCTCTTCCTCGACCAATAACCCCAGCGCCGTCGGATCAATGCTGCAGCCCACGTAGACTGGGACCCTCATGCGACGAGCCAGGATCTTAGCGATCCGAGTCGTGTATTCCACACTTCCGGGGAGATTGTATAGGGTTGTGGATATGGTGTTGCGAGGGTTCGTGCGCTGGTATGTGTGAGCGACTGAGTTTCAAGTTGATTGGATGGGTAGAGTGTTTTGAGGTAGATGGTTAAAGTGCTTTGGTAGTAAACGCAAGATGTGTGTATGGCAGAGATGGATATACATGGAAGAAAGAGCCGCGGGTTTTGGAAAAGCATAGGACATGTGGTATCCAATGTTCCGTATGGTCTTCTGTCTATATGGACATATTCTCACACCGCCAGCCCAACTATGTAAAAGTCCGACCAAAAATCAAGGGTAAGAAGAAAAAGAAGCACTTACATCCGGCATAGCGTAAACGAAGCTTCCCATCGGTTTCACGGACCCCGCCGCGTCACCCGGGGTCGACGTCGCCAGAAATACTGTTGCACATGTGTCCAAGAGGGTGAGATGGACGTGTGCGGTCGTATGCAACGCCTTTGGAAGGGGGAATGATAACTCTTGGGGTTTGGCATGCGGCGCCACGTTCTCGACTTGAGGCGGTATCGGTGCTTCCACTGCTGTCGCCATGCTTGGAGGATAAATTATTTGTGAGATATCTATTTTCGACCTGCTGAGTGCAATTCCTACGTCCTTTTCTTCTGAGATGTCCTGTTTTGATGTGGTCGTTGATGTTGATATGGATCGATGAGTGAGACGTTTGAGCCTTGAGGTACCGCTCTTGGTTCCCCGCCAAACAGAGCGGGTCCATTCTTCACTCTTTTGAGCTTTGGCTACCATCTCAGATCTTCACATTCTTTTGTTCCTCCATAATATAAAGAACAACGCTGAGTTAAATTTCTTTTGCTTGGCTCCCATATCAAAGGGAAGTGCCCGTTTCTTTGGTGTTGGAGATTTTACAGTTGTACAGAGTATATTTGGTTGTCGACTTGGTTATCACGACGGTTCCCATTAAAGCAGCATGGCTTCTGATTCGCAGCATCAGGATGATGAAGAGGTTCGCAGTTGGGCGGGGGACTTTGACCCGCTGGCTGACCCCGATGAACGACGAGTGCTTTTTGCTGCGCTGGATTCTTTCAGGTATGGGCTTATGCTTGTTGGTAGTTCAATTGTATTGCTGTCCATAGGTGGAAAGGTAACAGGGAGGATATGAGGGGAGAGACAGAAGAGGAAGAGGTATTGCATTCGTTCCTTCGGAGCTCCAATATGTTCTCTTTTGGCTTGACTTCTCTCAATGCCAACTTTAGCCTCTCGGGACTACATCGGATTGACTGTTCTTAAATTGTGTGACTGAACTTCTCTTAGGCAATACCGAAGAACTGCTCACATGAATACTACGCATCGCCGACGCCAGGCGTTCTATGCTTTACCATCTGCTCACTGGCAGATGCTTGCGGAGCCACCATTTTCAATTTTGGACAATTTTAACCGGGTAGATGATGCCATTGACGTGAATGCCGATATCGCAGACGCTATCCTCGCAACGGGGCTTTCCTCGTTTGGGCTACCGGCGAACCCCGATCCAGAGGACCCGCGTCAAAACTGGCATAACACAGCGACCTCTTCAGATGTTAACAAAGCCCACTCAACCATTAGGCAATTCTATCGCGACTGGAGCTCTGAGGGCAAAGCGGAGAGAGACGTCTGCGTGGAACCAGTTGTGCGCGAACTGCGGGATGAGTTCGGCGAGAGACTTGCCACCGGGGAGGAGGTCAAGGTGCTAGTACCTGGAGCTGGTCTGGGAAGATTGGTCTTTGAAGTCTGCCAGGCTGGTTTTGCTACCGAGGGCAACGAAATCTCATACCACCAGTTGCTGGCCAGCAGCTGGGTCTTGAACCATACGTCTGGCCCCCTGCATCATGCGCTGTATCCATTTGCGCTCCACTTCTCAAACCTCATATCTAGGGAGCAGCAGCTGCGGAAGGTAATGATCCCAGATACGCATCCAGGGGTAGCCATGGTTGAGGCGCAGGCGAACCAGACACCCTTTGGATCGATGGGGATGTCTGCAGCCGACTTCGTGGTGCTCTACAGCAACCCGTCCAATAAGGAGACATACGATGCGGTGGCTACAGTCTTTTTCATTGACACAGCCCCCAATCTCATTCGGTACATCGAGACGATCCGACACTGCCTGAAGCCCAACGGGGTGTGGGTCAATATCGGACCGTTGTTATGGCATTTCGAGGACGGCAGCAACCGTAGCCACCGGGAAGGAGACCGTGATGAGAACCAGGGGATTGGGGAACCTGGCAATGTGGAGCTTACGGAGGAAGAAGTCTTTTGCCTTGTGGAGCGGATGGGCTTTCACATTGAGAAGCGGCAGGAAGTGGAAGATCGGCCAATGTGTGGCTATATCCAGGATCCTCAGAGTATGCTCCAGCCACTTTACAAGCCATCCAAGTGGGTGGCACGGAAGAAGAATCCATAATGGAACTTAGAATAGTACAGGCAGAGAAACTTATCCATATTTAGATCCATGAAGTAAGTCCGCCTCGTTGCCTGAATGTCAAGGCCGCCGTTTATTGGTCAGTGCGTGGAGCTTTAGAGTTTGTATGAAACGGTACGATACATGGCGAGGGATCGGCGATACAGCATTCAGCCGCAGCCAGACAAAGAAAACGTGGGACCGACCAACGGGAGGCTGAGCAGCGTGGCTGTAATTATAAGGCTGTCCCTGCTTGGGCGTCAATCCTTCCGTACCATGGCTCGCCTCAGGCACATGTCCGGCTTCCCTTTTTTTTTTAGCACCAAGGTGATTTTTTAAGGGTACTATGAAATGATGGTTCAAGGGTGGGCAAATATACAAGAAAAAAAAATCACAATAAATTAGTTAGAATAGAAAGGATTGGGAGATTTAATGTATATAGCCCCTCTTTTGCTAGGGGTTATTATGATTCGGAGAAGCTTCTATAGATAGATATACTAAAATATATATATATAGAGTACGTATGGCTGTCAAATCAGAGACATATGTCAACAAGGAAACTGACAACTTGACGGGATCCGCTAACCTTGAATCGGACATGCCATGAAAGTGCAAGTGGACTGGAAGTTGATGCCTGGGGACTTATCATATACCTAATACAGTCCATCTGCCTAACATACACAAGAGAAAGTATGGTGGTATGTACTTGTATGGTACCGTACCACACCGGTTGTCTCCGCAATGTGTAAAATAGGAAGTTGGGGGCGGAAGGAATGACTTGATGATGTGCCATCATCCATGGTAAGCATCATCAATCAACAAACGGAATCACCACGTTTGTTTTCTACGGGGAAAAAAAAGACATACAGCCATCTGAAACAAAACAGATAAGGCTGAGTGAACAAGAATTAATCTTCCTCTTCAAGGGTCGGAGAATTACTGGGATTGATATCCCACCGAGGGGAGAGCGCATTCCAGGGAGATTGATCATTGAGGGATGATCATTCTAAACCAGTGACTTTTGGGGTCCGTGAACTTGCACCTTTCTGGCCTTTCGCTTCCCTTCGTCTCTTTGTTACTTCTTCAACCACCATTGTTTTCCTACGTTACTACGGACTTCCTACCGAAACGCCCATGCGTCCCTCTGAGAACCAATTAATTGCCTTATCCTGTGATTTTTTTCTGTCCGGACGATCTTCTTTTGCTCGTGTTCCTCCCGTGTTTCCCCCCCCCTCCCCACTCCCAAACTAACAATAAACCCGGGAGAGGCTTTTCTGACTGCCTAAGCAAAGAGTTGGCACTGCCTCTCTGTCCAAATACACCCACTCGTTTCTTACGCTCTCGCTTTTGACTTTTGTGCCTTTTCTTCCACTCATTTTCCTCTTCCTTTTTCGTCTTATATCTTCCCTGCACCCCCCTCCCCCTCTTCCCCCTCGTCTCTTGAATACTCCGTTGACCCCATCGTGGTCACTTATATGGACCTGATGAGCTCACGGTTCAAGTCGTTCACTTTTGGAACGAAGCGGAACAAGAATAGTGCCCAGCCTGCGCCAGTTCAACAACCACCTAACGCATCGAGCAACACACTCGTCGCCCCGCCCTCGAACGCCACCTCGCCTAGTTCCCCACCTTCTCACCATAGTTCGTCCACGACGAGTCTCCCGATGAATAACCAAAACCCTCTGGGGCGTCCCCCTAGCTATACATACCAGCGGCCGACCAGTCCGATGCCCCCCGGCCAGCAGTTGAGCCATCACCCGGCACCGTTGAACACCAACTTGCACTATACGCAACAGCCGGTCCAACCTTTGGGTGCTCCTCCGGGGTATGGTTTGCAACAGCCGGTCGCAGCTCATGGAATGGGCCAGGGGATGCCCCAGCCCCAATACGGGGTACGAAATCCCGCGGTTGAGGTTGAAGGTGCCGGTCGGAGTAAGGCCCAGCTGATTGTCGGCATTGACTTTGGCACCACATTCTCCGGTGTCGCATTTGCCTTTGCGACCAACAATGAAGCAAGAGAGGACATCATTACGGAATGGCCTGGAGCAGGAACTCATACCAAACAGAAGGTGACCAATCCAAACCACACTCAAGCCAGAATACTTCCAACTGACCAAGCTGTGTCACACAGATCCCCACCGTCTTATACTACGATCAGTACCAGAAAGTGGTGGGATGGGGCCCGGATATTGCAGATGCGCTGGCCCCCACGGGCTATCCGAAGCAGGGAGTGCAGAAGGTCGAATGGTTCAAACTCCAGCTTATGCTGTCCGGAAACACATACATCGATCCGATCAACCTGCCCCCTCTCCCGCCCGGTAAGTCGGAAATCGACGTGGCCGCCGACTACCTCTTCAAACTACGACAGGCGATGCGCGCTCAGCTACAGAAGACCCTCGGTGAGGTATTTACTCGGGAAGAGCGCAACATCCGGTACTACCTCACCGTGCCAGCTATCTGGAATGATGCGGGCAAGGCAGCGACACGAGCGGCGGCTTTGCAAGCTGGGTTCTTGCGGGACGAGAACGATAATCGCCTAACGTTGATCTCTGAGCCGGAGGCTGCTGCTCTGTTCTGTGCAAAGACCGGGTTGCTCAATCTGAAGGTCGGCGATGCGATCCTGATCGTGGATTGTGGTGGTGGAACTGTGGATTTGATTGCCTACGAGGTTGAGGAAGAACAGCCGTTCAGTGTCGCCGAATGTACAGCTGGATCGGGTGACTCGTGCGGTTCGACAGCTCTCAATCGGAACTTCAGCAACATCCTTCGTGCGAAAATCCGTAAGATGAAACTCCCTGATGGATCCCGCACGGCAGGCAAGGTGTATGCAAAGTGTATCATGGACTTCGAGAACCGGATCAAGGCCGATTTCCGAAACAACGGACAGAAGTGGGCCGTAGATGTCGGCATCGAGGCCGACTTCCCAGATGCCGGTATCGAGGAGGGCTACATGACGTTTACCAACGAAGAGATCCTTCAATGTTTTGAGCCCGTCGTCAACCGTATCCTCGAGTTGGTCAGGAATCAGATCATCGCTATCCAAGCACAGAACCGGTCTCTACAGGTATGTTTTAATACTACTCGTCTAGCTTTGCCTTTGACTAACCAGCATTGTAGAACGTTCTTGTGGTGGGTGGGTTCGGCGCATCTGAGTATCTCTTCCAACAGATCAAACTCCATGTACCGCCTCAATATCAATCAAAGGTTGTCCGTCCGATGGACTCGGTCGCTGCGATCGTTAAGGGCGCTGTCACTGCTGGAATCACGGAACGTGTGATTACACACCGTGTTGCCCGTCGACACTACCTCATGGCCACATTGCAGCCGTTCAAAGAAGGGTATCACCCGGAACAATATCGTGTTCCCAGTCTGGACGGCAGAGATCGCTGCAAGTACACGCGACAGATCTTTGTGCAGAAGGGTGAGAGAGTGAAGATCGGGGAGCCGGTCAAAGTTAGCTTTTTCCGACAGGTTGCGCCGGGAGCAACCCTGATGTATGAGGATATTCTGTACGCCTGTGACGAGGATGTCTGTCCTGAATACACGAAAGACCCCCGTAAGTTACACATCCTGCCGTCCCTTACGACGCTCTACTAATTGTGTAACAGGTATTAAGGAGGTCGTGACACTTACATCGGATCTATCGCGCAAGAACCTGGAAACCGATTTCGAGCGCATGGATACCCCTCAGGGAGTCTTCTACCGTGTATACTTCGACATCTACCTCACACTTGACGGCAGTGAATTCAGCGCCGAGCTCGTCTGCCAGGGCGAGGTTATGGGCCGATGCAGAGCCAAATTCCGGTAAACCGGGCACATTCAGACTCTGGTACTTGGTATTATGAAAAACTTAAAGCCAACTGACGGTCTCGGTTGACCGGCAACTGCACAGGGCGGGCGTTTATACCATCTTTCTCATCCATTCCCCTTCGAAGGCATTGGGCAATGTTGTCCAATGGTCCATCATGGAGTTTACCTCTTATTCTCACCTTATGTTCCTTCATGTTTGATGTTTCCTGGATACCTTTATATGAGCTCACCTTGATGATTGGTTGATTTATTAATTCAGTTAATGAGAAAAGAAAAATACTCACGACAAATGTCCGTCTGTCACTATATACCACTTACCTCATCATCTCATCATCCATTCGGGGGCATAGCACTAGTCAATTAGTATGTTTTAATAGCAAAGCACACCTTCCCTCGCCACCCATCGAGTCAAAGACAAACCGTACGTAGCCAAGAGAACAAGAACCCATCACCTGAACATACTATCTAAGCAAACAAAACGAAAAATCCCAATAACACCACCCTAATCATAAACCCCACGTTTCCCTTTTCTCGAGGGTTTCCCTGCAAGAACGGGGTAAAAGAAGGGTAAAAGAAGGATCAATATACATCTTTAATCCAACCCCAGCTCAGAGATAAAGAAAGAACGAAAGAAATATAGCTCAAATTCGTAAGACAAGGATAGAGAAAACATAAGCTTAACCAGACTTGATCTTTTAAGAAGACGGAATAACAAACCTTCAGGTGATCAACGGAAGAGAATGGGAAGATAAGTGAGCGGGTGGATTTTGTTCCCGTCTCTCCTATAGGTAAGTGGAAGGGGAGGTTGACTTGCAGACTTAGGTAATAGGGTATGTCTTGAGGAACTGAGACGCTATTTGTTTATCATTCGGCGGATCTGGAATGGTTTTGCTTATTAGGATCTACCTATAGAGGGTAACTTTAGTTAACTTAGTTACTTGGGGTGGAGGTACGTTAGTGGAGAGAAGGAATTCGTTGCTAGATTGCATGATTCTTGTATCTACTTGTATTTTTGTTCGAGTTCTGTCATTTTAGGTCTAGTGGTGTGGGATTCTGGTTTACGACGGGGATAGGTATATCAGGCAACTAGGTAAATTGTCTATACGGGTGGTAGATCTCGAGATATTCTCCTGTGGCTTTCCAGGATAGGTAGGTCTGGTCGTTGAAACCTGAGTACTTCCTCGTCAGTACAAAAAACATAAGGCATCAATCAATACATGGCTTTAGATGGTGTGAACTTCATTTAGAGGTAATCACGAGAGGCAGAATTCTAATTTCACTGTGCTGGATGCTCGATTGAGTGGACAATTCTTCCGAAAGTCATAGTTACATTGATGGACCCAGTGCTGTAGGCAAATGGAGGATATCCGCCGAGAGACCCCATTCTGAGGAGAATTTGGGAGCCACAGGAGGGCTTGACAATGGCCTTGAAGCGAAGTCCGTGCCCACAGCCCCAGTCCCTAAATGCTGGAGAAGGTTAGCACGAGTAGGTGTCCCACTATCTGCCCCAGTAGATCCCTCCTATTAGACAAGATATCGCCGAGGAGACTTGAGGACTAGGGTCTCGACTGAGTTTACCAGGCCTGTCTAGACAAGTCTATCATTTATAATGGAGGAAAGCCGTTTGGTCGGTGGGTTGCGAATGCCCCATTGACAAGTGGATCATCACTAGTTAAGAGTGATGCTTTCGTGCACGATGAGTAAGGCCACTATTTGGCCTTGGTATCTCCGCTTTTATGGGCTCAGTACAGTCGGACTAGGCAAGAGGGTCTCGTAAGTAAGTCTTAGGTGGTGCCGTAGCTGCCGATTGCATGTTGGCAGCCCGATAAAAGCAATTATATCGACGTCAGTAGTCAGACGTGATTCAATCGGAGGGTTTGGATACTAGTCTGTGTGAATGCGTGGGAGCGAGGGTGTGAAAGGTAAAAAAGAAAAAAAAAATAATAATAATTAAATAAAAAGAATAGGGAAAATTGGAAAAAAAAAGAAAAAAGGTAGAAAAGAGTAGGGAAGAAAGGGACAGCAAATGAGGCGTAAAATCCTGTCAGATCATGCCAGAAAAAGGAAAGATGCGACAGAAACAAAAAAGCAAAAATCAAAGTAAAAATGCGAGGGGAGAAAAGGCCACCTACTCCGTCAAAAAGAGAAGTGGACAGCAGGGGAAAAAAAACCGCATTCTTGGTTGAGACACCGCTATACTAGGGGGCTGGTTAGTACACCATTGATCATTGATTCTTACTAAAAAACCAAGCAGGACTGCGGCAAGCGCGCTTTGCGCGAGATAAGGCGGTTGCAGCGCAAAACCCCAGATATCTTCTCAGTTTTCGGGGAGGGTGGAGTCGCCCAACCAAACCGACTGTCTTAGAAACCCGAATTCTGGGCCCGGTCGGTGGTGGATCGTCGACTGAGTAAGTGCGCACTTCCATAGTATGGATGTGCATACATTCGTACCGAAGTAGATAAGTAGTTAGTTGAGGTTCCCCACTGGCTGGGGCGTACCTAGAGTGCACCGCCCTAGCATGTTTAGTCTTCCATAGCTTCGCGGGGACCGAAAGACTGCAAGGACTTTGTCCCTCATGGTACGTCAGTGTCGGCCCCGTACCTTCTCTTCTGATCCTAGTTTCGAGGATAGTGCCACGGTTGCCCAGAGAAGATGGACCAGTCGTAGTACTCCGAATGACTAGCATGCCAGCACGTCAGTGAACATGATGTACAGTGGTACCTGGACTGGATTCCATCCACAGCCCGGTGACCTATGACAACAGACGCTCTGGAACTGTGTGACCATCGACCACCAAATTGGGACTCGGCCCACGCATCTACGCACGCGCTGTGCCCCAGAAGCTCTCAGGCAATATTCATTCTGTCGTACAAGTGCGCTTGGTTAGCACGATGTATGGGTTTCTGCAATTTCAGGCCAGTCACCACGCAAACGTGCTACCTGCGCTATTTCTAATTTCTTTTCGTAATCCCAGGTTGATGTCATGATGCCATTATTGACATTCTGCATCTACTTCTCGGAAAATCAAGTCGAGTGTTGCTGGAGCGGAACAGCAGGAACTGTTAGGCAGTAGACTGAGTTCCCTAAGTCAGGCTCTTGTTTTTAGCTCACGAGGCCTTTCATTCTTATGCGCACGGACGGGAGACGCGTGAACTCCGGCTGACGAAGAGCAGAGGTACCCTCAGCCCTTTAGATCGGAGGGGCTATGAGGCTAGTCAGCTCGTACTTAGTTAGAGGGAGGGGAGCATCCTGGTAATGCAATTGTACGGCCGATTGAAGGACTCCGCATAGTGACCCGGCTGCGGATCTTTGAGGCGCTGTACTCCGTACATTGAGTCCATTTGCCTGGCCCTTCCCTGATCCACTTAGAGTTCACTTTCCCTGACTTTCTCCTCCACCCCCGTCCCAGGACCCACTGAAGCTCAATTGCTATGAGAGCTGAGAAAGTCTACTAGATCATGTGGATGCTGTCAGTTCTTTTTTCTCTTTTCTTTTTTTGGAGCGGCGAATTGCGGCTTTTTGCGGGGAAGTCCAGGACGTATCAGAGTTCGACCCAGCTGCCTGAATCAGGAATGTAGAAGCCATTGTAGCCTTTGTAGGTAATCGTCTGACCCAGACGATCATCATCTCCTAGGGTCCATGGACCAGATAAATTTCGAGCCATTGCCCTCTTCCGGGGAAGGTTTTGCCATGTTGATGTTAACAGTGATTCCTGGTCGTGGCGTCCGATGAGTGAGAGACAACCAAAAGTTCCATAACATCATCCTTTCTTTCTTTTTTCTTTTTCCTTTCCTTTATATTGATTGGATTCCAGGCAAACAAGGCGATGAACACCCTTTCATGCATTGGACTTATATTTCTTTTTCTGTCCTTCATTGCTGTTAGATTCCGAGAATATCTTCCCAGGCTTCAGCCCAAAAACCATTCACAAGATGTTAGTTGCGAGGACCTTAAGCCTCCTCCCATCAAAGGGAGGGAAAGATATAGAGTCATGATGGATATCCGGAAGCTAGATGCCCAAAACTGGCTTACCATCGACAAGAACTACATGGCGGAGCATCAGGTCCGGAGTCAATTGCTGCAACAAGAAAAACAAAAGGTCCTCCAATGTCTCCCAGAGTCATACGAAGCATGTCTTGAAGCGTTGGAGGAGGTGGTTGATTTCCTATGCCAACGGTTCCCAGACAAATTCGAACATAAGAGGTTCGGCAACGAGTCAACTGTTCATAACAAGGTGACCGGCGAAACGTTCGTGTTTGGGGGTCAAAACAAGCAGGTCGATCCGCTCGAGATAGCGGTGAGGTTGACCATGGAAGACCTAAGCATCTTGATGAAAAATGCGGACGACGAATACTATTTGTCAGTTTGAAGAGACCCTCCTTGGCCTACTTTCAGGGCAACAACAGCTGACCAACTAGGCAGGGCCGCCAGTGCAAGCCTCTTTCCGGTGGGATGGACTGTACAGGAACGAATTGGATGGACAATCTCCCGGCTTCATGAACCTGTGCCTCTGTGGCATCAGCAAGTCGCTGCTTCTGTTAGCAAGTTAGTGGATATGAAGCTCAGTAAAGAAGATAGGGAACTGACTTTCGATTAGGTTCTTGAACCGCCTCACGCCATCTTCACCAATGGAACGGTCAAACTACTTTGTTGAAGTGAAGCGCCCTGATGAAGACCTGTTTGAGACCCTTTATCGTCCTACGACATTATTTGAGGACAACCCCAACCCATCCCCTGAGGATATCGTCATCCGCCGTGAGCGACAGACCTTTCGTAGACTGCCTCGGACTGGAACACTCGTTTTCGGCGTCAAGACGTTTCTTACCACCTTGAATGAACTGCCAATGCAGGAGCTGCGAAATTTAGCCAAGGAAATCAAAAGCTGGCCGGACTATGTCGGCGAATACAAAGGAAGGGAAGTTTGGGGGGCGAAGGCGTTGGAATTCTGTGAGAAGCGAAGCCGAGAGGAAGAAAAGCTGAAGGAGGAGGTAGGGATGATGGAGGTGTAAAAAATCGGTGGGGTCACGACAACTTGTAGCACTATTCATTTCCTTTTCTTGCATCGGGAGGGCATTGTTTTGGTTTTAAAACGGGTGGGTGGCACTTTGATCTTTTTACTTGCGAAAGCGAACTCTTTTTTTTTTTTTTTTTTTTGGCATCAAATGCTGTCATGGTTGCTTCTTTTTTTCTTCCTTTTTTTCCTTCTGTCACCGTGATTTTATGAAGGGCAGACGAGAATTGTTCAATCCATGTACGCTATATCTGAATGATATATATGAAACTCAATTTCAACACCTCAAAGATAAGCCGAAGTGAGCAACTGAAATGTATGTACAAAGAATGATGTATTCAAATAGAGACCAGGGGGCAGGGAGAACCCAGAATATATATATGATAAGTGTCTATGCAACGACGTATTATAACCAAAAGCAAGTGGGAAAGTGCTTTCGCTCTAGTTCAAAGCAAACCTGGAAAGAAATTATATACCGCCAACAAGACGAAAGGGTATTTGATGCTGGATAATGTAATGCAACAGTCTATATCTTCGACCGAGGGGGCTCATCTTGTTTTAATCTTACAACACCCTATACCAACCATGCATTAGTGAGTCGGATTCGACAACGGACCGAGGAACAACAAACGAGTAATAAGGAGCATACCTCTTGCGTGCATGTGGCGATTAATGTTCCATCTTTAGACCAGATATTCTGGAGTACCAAACCCCTTCCCTCGCCAGCCCAAGGGCTCTCCATCTCCGTGACCATCCACTCGTCTGCGCGAAACGCCCAAGGGTTGTGGAAGTAAATCGAATGATCAAGACTGACCATCATGCCAACCTCTTTATGCTTATGTTTGTTTTTCGGGTCCTCAGCTTTACTGAGGGCGCCCTCCAGCCGACGGCGCAATTCTGCGGCCTCTTCTTCCTTCAACTCCTTGAACGCTCGTGAGATTTCGTCGTCATCCAAGTCAGATGGGTTTTTAAGTGCGTTTAGGGCTGCTTTGAGTTCGGCGGGGGAGGCAAACCGAGGGATGTCATGGACGCGCGATACAGTTCCGATGAAATAACTATCGGTCACATAGGCGAGGGCGGAAAGATGGGCGTGGTGGCCGCCGGCCTCGGAGATGTTGCCTCGTGCGCGCATGCAGCGTCGGATTCGTTTATCTTCAGGCTTGGACGAATCCCCTGAGCCAGTTAGCATGACCGGAACTTCATCCAACTCGTAGCATAACACGCAAGTCATGACGCTTACGGTTCACAGTCCCGAGCTTGTGCGACTCGAACGGCCCGCCTCCAGCGTTATAAAACTTCCTCTTTACGTCCGCAGAAGAATCATCCGGCAGCGTAACAGCAGGCATTGATGTCGCATGTTCCAGCTTCTTCTTCCCGCCGCTGTTGGCCCTGCTGAAACTCAAGGTGGTGGTGAAAATTGGTCGTCCGCGCTGCCTGGCTTGGACAGTGCGCGTTATGAAGCTCCTTCCATCGCGCACTCGCTCGACATGGTATAGAATGGGCATTTCGGAATCGCCGGCGAGGACGAAATAGCAGTGCATGCTGTGGACGGCGAAATCCGACGGAACCGTCCGCATCGCCGCGGCGAGCGACTGGGCAATTGCCGCACCCCCGTAGATGCCCCGCGCGCCAGGTGGGTGCCAGAGAGGACGAGTATTCGTAAAGACATCCTGTTGAGGGGAATAGAATGGTTAGAGACATGACAAGGAAGGTGGTACGGATTTAGACAAACGGACTGGACCAATATCTATCACGGGCGTTAACTCTAGGACATTTTCGATGGGGGCTTTGGAAGAATCCAGCGGGGGAGGTTCAAAGAGAGTCACTCTTTTCGCCATGACTGGGGTTTAGACAGTATGCAGATGGTTCTACACAAGGAGATAAAAATGGCAACTTAATAACGAAGGAAGAAAAGTATTGAACTCATGGTAGAGAGGGAGAAAGGTTGAGGAAGGAACTTTTGACCCCGTGGATGACGCGGGCAATGGTTTCCTAATCGGGTAATTACCGAGGCGTTCCTGTTTCAACTTCCCATGGTTTCGTGCCGAATCTCCGTCGGCAGTTCTATTCTTCCTCTCTAGATAAGCCTACGAAGAACTACCACTTGTTTGCTCCCAACACACCAAGTCTGGCTCTTTTATTTTTATTTTTATTTTTATTTTTTCCCCCTCCTTCTCTCCTTTGTATCCAATTATTTTCTCATACCCTCGTATACACGATTGGGAAGACTCGCTTCACAAAACACTGGCTTCTTTCTAAGCTACGAATGTAATAGACACGCAAAGTTTCTATATTGCTGTAAGCACGGCTGCAGAAAGCATGTGATGTCTGGATCAGAGTCGAAAGAAAGTATCGGATTATAAAGATCCTCGGTAGATCACCTTCGACATTATTGGTTGGCCTTCGTTTTCCCAACACATTCGTAGCCTCCGTAGATCCTTCGAATTCTGCCTTGTTGGGTATAGTATCGTGTAAGCCATACTCAGCTAGTCTCTTATACTCAGACAACCGGAGACTGGAGATTCTAGCGCGATATATGCTTGGTAGTGATGAAAATGAATCCGACGACCAGTCAAGGAAGGGCTGAGATATTTCGCAGTAAATTACTCCATCATCTCGCTTCATTGTTATGCATCTAGGCTGACCAAATCAGCTATAATAGCTGCTCTCGCGAGGAGGAGGCATGAAGGAATCCCATCCTTTGCCCGGATTGATGTGTTCTGGAACTTTAACCCTGAAAGTCTTTTGCATAACCTTGGAGCTCGATTTCTTTTTACTTTGATTTTCTTGAAGAAGTCGGAGGAGCTGTTGTCGTTGCATCTCCTCTTCAGTCAAAGGGATTATTGTACGGTCGGCCTCGTCGACTCGAATCTCGTCGGCGATGTCGTTTCCATAGGCCCATAATGCGCACAACGCGTAGACGACTGCGAATATAGAGGCAAGGACCATGCCCACTGTTTCCAAGCGACCGACCGGGAGTAGCTTTCGACAGAGAATATTGAGAACGACGTTCAACAGTCCGAGGAGGTTGGACAATAGACAAGGCCTGTGTGGTGGTGAGATTGTAATCCAAAAAGAAGGTTGGGGCCCGGGGGAGGGAAAGAAAAAAGAAGGAAAAAAAAAAAAAAAAAGCATCGGGCATTTACAGGAAGACAGAATGAATCAAGTATGTACGCTTACGATACTGGGCGCAAAATAAGATGAGCGACAGAAGGTATGCGTTTCCGATCAATGCCAATGCTGCTACAGCTGTGCCGGTCTTGTCTCCGAGAGAATCATCCTTGGCGTCTTCAAAAGCTAAAGGCATGACCAGGAACCTTTGCGATAGTATGTCAGTCATCAAATTGTTTATACGCAGGAGGGCAGAAGAAAACATACCCCACAAGCGTCAAGTTCGACGATAGGCCCGCCAGGAATTTCCAAGTCGCCCGCACTGTTTCGTGATCGATGGGTTGTTGTTCCTGCGACACAAGTCCAAGCTCTTGATATTGAGGCGAATCCATGTTTCGTCTCCTGCGAAATTATACGAGAGATGGTCTAGGTCTAGTAATATTATACAGGTCCTAGAAGAGACCAGTAGCTCACATATAGGATATAGATAACAGAGAGATTCTGCTGGTAACGACAATCAATAGTATTAATATAAGTCCAGAATATTAAACAATATTAGAACGACCGATGGAATGAGATTCAAGCCGGAAGAAAAACGCAAAAATGCTGATAAACGAAGGACAGCAACCAAAATATCAAGGGGGTAGTGGTAAAGGAGATATTAACCGTACGATATTGGAGAAGAAGAGAAGAGAGAAGAAAGAAGAAAGAAAAAAGAGAGGCAGGGGGATTTAATGAAGTCGCAAGAAAACAAACGGTCTCAGCTTAGATTGTAAATCATGCGCGCCCGTGCTCTGGGATTGGCTCTCGAACCTGCAAGCAACAGGGATGATTAATTCTCTCCACCTTTAGCACATTTAGGAGGAGTAGTTAGGGATTCTTGACGTCTGACTTGCTTGGATTGAAATCTAACTTGCAAACAAGAAAGTTTGTAATCTGCACTGCTCAGCCACAGGTACACTGGCGAACAGTGCCAAAGCCAACATTCAAACAGTGATAAGCAGACAAAAATAGTAACTTTTGTCCTCTGCTGCATCATGGAGGAATGCCACAGTTTCCCCCCTCCAATCTGAATTTCCCCACTCATCCCGAGACTAAGAACGAGCAAGGAGCATGTAAGTTATCATAGCCACTTTCCCAATTCGTCCGAGATAAGATCTAAAAATAATGATACTATTCACATATTAATCTCATGACCTTGGGAATTTTGATGAGGGGAAAATATATATATATAAATTAAATAAAAAAGAGAAGGGAAGAGAGAGAGAGAGAGAGAGAGAGCAAAGATGAATTTTCTCCGTGTTATGAATTTTATATATTTTTCTTTTATATATCATCACCTTGATGTCGCTCGAAGTCTACCGACCATTCTGATTCTCTAGATCCTTGGGCTCAACATGAATCACAGAAACCTCACTCGACCTTCCCACGCTTCGATCTGTTTGTGGTCCCCGAGTATCGACCTCCTTTAACCGCTTGAGCTCTTGACAGAACTTGCTGCTCTCTCGGATACGAACGCCGTACCGAATGAAGACAAATGGAATTACTGTGACCCCAAGGCTCAAAAATCCAACAAGAGTATATGCCCAATTTACCCCAAGGCGATCGAACATTGGCTTGGTCGCTAACGGCAACATAGCCCCCAGAATACTCCGTGTACAAGCGGATGCAGACATAGCGCTAGCAGAGTAGGTCTCGTAGGCGTCCGCCATGTAGTTGGCCATGGCCATGAAATTCAACAAGTATCCGGCCCCGAACGGAATTCCTGACAATGCAGGAACCGACCAGTGAACGTTGGGAAAAGCTGTCCAACCCATGAAGAAGATAGCTACAACGTATAGTGGCCCCCCGAGGCAAGCAAGGGGAAGACGACGATATTCTTCAATATATGCCCATTTCGCATTCCGGGCTTTGGCTCGGGATAAGAACCGGTCGTACCAGATGAATATCATGCAAGCAACTACCGCGCCGACGCCGACTGCACTGGGAAATCAGTACTATTCTCGAGAGCTCAGGCTTCATAGGACTTACTTGGAAGGAAGCAAAGCCCAGATTTAGCTGGTCCCATTCCGTAGATACCTGCATTCATTTCCCAAGTTAGTACGTTGACGTGCAGCCTTCCATGTTATTGGGAGAATTTGTTCCGAAAGGGTCGCTATAGGGCAGGGTGGGCAACAGGGCGAAAGTACCACTAACCTTGAAAAACCAATGGATAGGCCTGAAAGTAAAGATAGAATATTGCGTAGGTAAGGGCGAGGTATAAGCAAGAACAGGATGTGATAGGCTCATAGAACAACATTCGCAATGGCCGTGCCAAGTTGATGGCGAGTGTTCGTTTAAAACCTCGGCTATCGAGATCCAACGGCGACACTATATTTAAGTTGCCCGTCTCTTTCCGTAGCCTCTTAGCTCTTTGTTGAAGAATTATAGGCGCGTATGTTTCAGGCATCAGGAGAACCGTAGGTAGACTAATGCCTGCATACGCAAGACCAAACCAGAAACATGATCTCCAGCCATAACTCACGAGGAAACCTGACGCTAGAGGCCCAAGGACGGGTCCTATGGTTGTAGCCTATAAAAAGTGGGTTAATACCCCAACAAACACGAACAACAACACTACTGCTGAGGATTGGGCGTTTACCGTCATGTAATACGCCATGAGTCGACCACGAGCCGTAGGATCTGCCTCTATATCGGCATATATGCCGCCAACGACAGCGATAGGCGCAGAAGCAGCCATTCCATCGAGTAATCTGAAGATAAGCAAAGATGGATACGACTTTGCCAGGGCAGATGCCATCATGAAAATGGTATATAACAGAAAAGCTATCAATAAAGGAGACCTTCGTCCCTTAGCCTCCGATAAGGGGCCCCATAACAGAGGTCCCAGGATATAGCCGACGAGGAACATAGAAATCGGTAGGACAAGGATCTGCTGATTTGTCACGCTAAATTCATGGGCAATTGCTTTTGTAGCTCCGCCTGTGACTGAGGACCCGACAGTGCTATTCATGACCTCATTGGCACCAGTAACAAGCACAAGGATTTTCCAAAACTAGTTCATTAGTATGGAAATATTACGTTGTAGGAACTTCTTGATTCCGGACAGTTCCACTATACCTTCGACCAATTGTTAGGGTGCTCTGGATCATGTGGCTTAAAAGCCACCACGGTTTTCGATTCCGTATGACAGCAACTCCAGGGAGAAAATGTACTTGATTGACTCTCAGAAGAACGGCGGTCATCGCCTTGATCGTTACTAGGCAAGCTATGTGATTTTTCTGGTGAGGTGATGATTTCCTCTAATAAGCATGTTAGCTCAAGTGCAGGATCTGGTCGAACGTTCAGAAACAAACCGTTTATTATCTCTCTTGTATGACATGATTTCACTGGCAGTGGGTTGTTAGACATGTTGATATGTTGGCCTTCAAGTAACTTGTGGATCTTACACCATATAATGACACCAAGGAGCTTTGGGATGTCGGGTTTAATAAACGGCTGTCGTAGCCTTTAATTTTCAAGGAGCCCATGAGTAATAGACAGGAGTCGTCATCTATGATAATGTCAAGTATTTCAAATATCCCCCTGTGATGCCCTCTATTAGTACAAAGAGGCGAAGTGGATCATGATCTGCTCGATGAGTATGTGGGTTTGTGTAAACATGTTGATCCACCCACCAAAAAAGAGCGCCCTGTCATTCTCCGATCAACTGTCGAGCAGTAACTGGACCAGAGGTACCATAGCATCTGAAGCAAGGCATGGTTTAGTCCTTTGTGTTTCTCTGAGAACTAGTAAGTAGATCAACGTATTCCAAATGATTCACCCTAAGCCCTACCAAGTGCTTAGAGTTCAGGTTCATTCATAGCAAGAGCGGATCTTCATTAGCAGCGCACTTTTATTGAACTCAACCTTAACTTGGAAAAGCTTGTCTATAGCACCCATAGTCCGGCACACATTCTTAAGTTGCAGTGACAGCTTCGACTAAATTGAAGTGTTATGTATGTGAGTACTGTTGCTTCACCTGATGATTCAGGTCATATAGATTCCGCCTGACTGGAGAATGTTTAGGAGTAGTTGCCAAGATTGTCGGTTTGCGTGGAGCCCTCTAGTGCTGTTAAACTTCGCAAGTCCCTTGCATTGATATCTTTCCCTTCGGAAGCAGACCCGCCACGGACAGAACGCCGAAGAGAAAGAACAGCGAACTTGCCCTTTAGGAGAGCGAAAGAAAATTGTCTGATTCTTTATCGTCGAGACCTATATCATGTATGATCCGTCGCTTGATCATTGCAGTTGAGGTTTTCTTGTGTACGAATAACAGCTTCATTGGAGACAACCGGGTTGACGGAGCCGCGTCATGACAAGCATTCCTGAATAACACTAAGCGATAACCTGAGCGAACTACTTTTAACTCCTAACTCAAATAGTGGGGCATATCTACGTAGTTGCTAGGAATATTGTAATGACCATCTTTTCCGAATCTGCCAATGCAACGAACAGCAGACGGTCAACCTAGAAAGAAATAGCTACAGTTGGCTGCGGTGAATGTCCCGTACAACGTATGGGTGGAGGCGAGGGTTGGATTGATCATTTAAAGGAAGAAGCTAAATAACAAGGTACTGTTGATATGTCCGCTTGTAAAACCTGCCAGAATGTTGTCTTTGAATTTGAAACAACAGGTAATCTTGTTTGGGGCATGGGGTCATCACGGGGATGTCATGTGGAATCGTGAGCTGTACGCGTAAACTGGATATATTATCCACTATTCTGCGTTCAGATGATTTAACTACTTCAGCTAAGGGTATAAAACAAGTAAAATGATTAGTAAACAGTAGCTTTTCTCGATATAAGCAAAGTATAATGGTGCTCATAGTAGTCGGTGAAGGCCCCTGTTATATCTCCAAAGAGCTAGCGATGGTTTTATTTTATTTTAATTTTTTTTTCTTGTTAGGGACCGACATAGCAACATGATTGATAAAAACCCAAAAATGTCAATTTCAGCCGCTAGATGGGTATTCGAAAGGTCTTAGCATATAATAGTTTGATCGCCCACCAACTCATACCACCGCCGGATAATAGGTCAAAATTACACCTTGTCAGATATCTGTAAGGCACAGATAGGCCGGTCAATCCTCGTAAATCCCCTCCTCACTATCAATAGATTAGCTCAAAGAAGCCTTATATTGAGAAAGCATATGAAGGGATGGGTGAAATGGCGCTTACAATGGCTCCCGAAGGCTTTCTCTCCCTTCTGCGGCCGAACTGACCCAGACACTGACCTGCATTGCAAAAACAGGAAATACCCCATAACCTTTCTTATCGATGATAACTGTCTTTGGATGCCACCCCAGAATGTCTGTCCATCGCTCCTTGGCATGGCTCCGCCCGACATACATACGTTTCTGAGACGCACCACCGTTGCTCATGATGCATGCTAGGCCAGATGGATGATGCAGATTGCCATAACGAACGAATCCTACTAATTTGTTAGGCGGCCATGAGCCAGCACATTGAATACTGTTTAGGGTGCACACCGATGCAATTGGCCTGATCAAAATAGTCGCATTGTACGCCGTAAGCGTACAGCTTGCGAGCCCGTGCAAGAACTGGAAGCTTTCCGCCACAGGATGGGGTCATAGGATGTTTGACGCCGCGTCGGATACCGTAAAGGTCTCCATAAAATATACACGGCTGCCCCTTGTCTCGGAGTAGAATCAATGCATAGGCGAGAGGCTTGAAGAATGATGCGATCGGAGCCTGGGTAGTTTATTAGCTGTCCCCAAGATCGAAAAGGATAATGTGTCCCTACCTCTAGGGACTGTCCTGGTTGCTATAGGAAAACTGATTAACATCTCCATGGATGCTGATCCACGATCAGTCTTCCTCTTACCGTATCATGATTCATAACTAGAGTCTACTCGTACGGTAAGTATAGTGCAAACGAAGGATAAGATCGAACTGGTCTTACGATTGCGTGTGCAGGCTTGTTCTCTACCAGCGTATTATCGAAAATTTTGCGAAGATCTTCCCCTGTGCGCGAGATCCTCGAGAAGCGTCCGACCAAGGGTGCATCGAACAGAGCCAGCTGGTAATCCATCACCTGTAGATAACGCGTAAGAACCCTGACATCGCCGCTCCAGTACTCTGCAACGAAGAAAAATCGCGGCCCGACAGTTGCTCGAACATGATTGACAAATTTCTTCTGAAACTCAGCCGAGTAGTGTTTGCTTGCATCTAACCTCATGCCACAGAGAGGTAGCTGGTTTCCTACCCATTCTCCCCACCAGAGAACGTCCTTCTGAACTTCTAGGTTGGAATAATCTAGGTCGGCGAACATAAGATAGTCATAATTTCCCTTCTCGTGAGCCACATCATCAGACCATCTTTTGCTGGCAACTTTGTATATCGCATTCTTCTTCCGGGTTTCATCCCAGTCAACGCCGCTGAAATGATGCCAACTATATTTCATGGGACTATATATGCCGCCACGGCCCGGGAAACTGAATCCAACCCAGCCCTCAATCTCCTTTGCAGCGGATATTTCAACACTGCGATCTTTTGTCCCAGCCAGAATATTAGTTAGCCTACTTATATCGTTTCTCTAAGACTAGAGATCATACATACCTTTTGGGTCCACTTTTACAGCTGAAAATCGTTCTGTATAATCTGCACCAGCTTTGTGATTAAGGACTGCATCCCAGCAAATGCCAATACCGAGATCCCGCGCAGAGGAAGCTAGTGATTGGAGCTCTTCCTTGCTACCCCATTTTGTAGATCGTGATCCTTTCTGGTCAAATTCTCCTAGATCGTATAGATCATAGATGTCATAGCCATTACCGGAACGGGTCATTGCTTTACATCCCGGTGGGATCCAAATACTGTCAACACCGATTGATTTTAGACTAATTAGTGAGCGTTGAAGACGTTTCCAGTGCCCTTGATCATCTGGAACATGCCATTCGAAGCCCTGTAGCATCAGCGAATTGTCAGGAGTATCCCATGATGGGAGTTTAGCTAGATGCTCTGCCTCTTCTATGCATGATCGCGTATTTAGTATCCACAGACTGACAGCTTATCTATAGAGAAACAAGAGAACTGACTTTCGATCCTCTTCCATTTTCTTCTTTCTTCCCTTGCTTTGGGATCACACCAGGACGGGATGGGTAACATTGATGGTTTGAATAGAAAGAAAGCCGCTGTGAGAGACTACGAAGTGAAGCTGATGAATACGTTCAACAAGTAAAAGACTGATTTTCTGACAGGTATAGCCAAATATCGGACGGGTGCGTCATCATGCGCCATTCTACTTCAATAGACGTATCAACTGCTTCAGTACCCAAGCAGTCGGTGTGAAACACCGGTCAGATACTGTATGACTTTGCAAGACATGATAGACCTGCTGTCAGGTGTTTAGTGGATACAAATCAGAGCAAGCAAACAAGCGCCTTCGATTCGAGTTGACGATTAGGTGGTGATTGAGCCTTTGTCTTGACCGCCACGAGTTACCAGGGCTGTTCATAGTTGACTTGTTAATCACGGCGCCAGCAGCAAAGTTTGGCAGTTTCCTCAATAAAGAACGAATTAAGAACTCGACCTTAATTGTGAGATCTTTTTTTCTTTTTTCTTTTTTCTTTTTTCTTTTTTCTTTCTTTTGCTTTCTCCTTCTCCAGGCTAATTTTGGGTGCAAGTTCAAGTTTGTGAAAGGAACCAGGAGATATTGCACCAATTAAAGATGGTACAATCATCCGGGGGCTGCCTCAGGTATCAATAAGGGATGCCACCGGGTGGGGATCCGAGGGAGTGACATATCAAACCGGGAACAGTTGAATGGCCAAGAGATATTAAGTAAAATATTAAGTAAAGCCCGATAAAAAAATGTCATAGTTATCGAAATAATAGGACACTGTAACTCAGTCCATTCTTTGCCCTGTGATCACTGACTCACAGGTCATGGAAATGCTCTGGTCATTCTCTTGGTATAGGAGTTCATGTTCCAAGTTCATGTTCATCGGGCGGTCATGAATGCCTGAGGCTACTAATTGCCAGTATCAGATCCGGCTGGATATCGTCGGACACGTAGCTTTTTCTTTTTCTTTTTCTTTTTTTTTTTTTTTAATCCTTTCCAAGGACTGGGTGAAAATTGGGAGAATGAAATGAAGAAGACTGATAGACAGAGAGGATTATATGAATACTCTCTGTATAAGTAGCACCCATAGGCAATCCAATAGATAATGGTATCAAGAAGATATGGATATCTTTTCTCTGCTGTTGACCGGGCGATCGGAGTTAAACGGTGGCAAGTCGTAGTCGTGCCGTCGACCCTCACCCGCATTGGCCGCGAAAAGTTTTCGGGTTGCGACTAGTGCCGACGCCATCCCTTTCAAATCCTCTCCTCCCGGATTCAATTTCTTTCCATCTCAATCCCTACTGAGCTTCAATTGCTTGACATTTCCACCCTCCCATCTCCCCACTCCTCTCTTCCCTTTTCCTTTTTGTGTTTAGAGCAGAGTACGACTCTTCATATAATATAATGTCCGCTAAAGCCGAATCTCCCGCGCCCGCTGCTCCTCAGCAGCTCAGCGGCCTTGCTCTCTACTCCAGATTCGCCTTCGCTGGTGCTGTCTGCTGTTCCGTCACCCACGGAGCTCTTACTCCTGTCGATGTGTAAGTCCAATTTGGTCGCCCTATTGGCATTCAATGCGCCTTGTTCCGGCGTTCCGGCTTGAAGTGTCCGTACTGACGTTCCCTTTCCTGTGCAGCGTCAAGACCAGAATCCAGCTTGACCCCGTCACCTACAACCGTGGTATGATCGGTGGTTTCCGTCAGGTTATTGCCAACGAGGGTGCTGGCGCTCTCCTCACTGGTTTCGGTCCTACCGCCGCCGGTTACTTCCTCCAGGGTGCTTTCAAGTTCGGTGGTTATGAGTTCTTCAAGCAGCAGTGGATCAACCAGCTCGGTTACGAGACTGCCTCCAACAACCGCACCGCTGTTTACCTTGCCTCTTCCGCCACCGCCGAGTTCTTCGCTGATATCGCCCTTTGCCCTCTTGAAGCCACCCGTATCCGTCTCGTTTCCCAGCCCACTTTCGCTACCGGTCTCTTGAACGGTTTCGGTAAGATCCTTAAGAACGAGGGTGTCGGCGCTTTCTACTCTGGATTCGGTCCCATTCTTTTCAAGCAGTAAGTTTGCACGCGTTCCTTGCCGAGCTTGGGCAAACACAAGTCTAATTGACATTTCTAGGGTTCCCTACACCATGGCCAAGTTCGTCGTTTTCGAGAAGGTTTCTGAGGCTATCTACCGCAGTTTCGACAAGGACACCCTCACCGATGGTGCTAAGACTACTATCAACCTTGGCTCTGGTCTCATTGCTGGTTTCGCTGCCGCTCTCGTCTCCCAGCCCGCCGATACTATGCTGAGCAAGATCAACAAGACCCCCGGTGAGCCTGGTGAGGGTACCATCTCTCGTCTCGTCAAGATCGGTAAGGAGCTCGGTCTCCGTGGCTCCTACGCCGGTATTGGTGCCCGTCTGTTCATGGTTGGTACCCTGACTGCTGGTCAGTTCGCCATCTACGGTGACATCAAGCGTCTCTTGGGTGCCACTGGTGGTGTTGAGATCGGCAAATAGATTATTACCACATGACTAGTTTGGTGTACTATATGCTACTAGATTTGCGTTAAAAATATCTGTTCTCAATAGATTTCCCTTCGTGCGATTTATATCTCTGCGATTGCAGCTGCATGATATCCACTACAAACCGGTACAGGCCGAGGATCATGCTATGGGTATGCTGTAATAATTTCTTCTATTTTTATGAACGTTCGGGTAGTGTACTAGTAGTGACGTGCACTCCTATCTTATCGTATTGTCAGATCAGAAGGCGGAACGATTCCATCGTGTGAGATGAGCTGTAGAGAGGAGCATCCTTCGAATGCATCCTAAAGCCCAAGCATTCCAGTGCCGTTCTATCTAACGACGGAGTAAGCACCCGGTCCATCGAATGCTCTGCTGCACGCCGTACATAATATCTTATCTAGTGACTTCCAAAGATATTTATCCTTTAATTTATCAAATAAACCATTTGGGAGTGCTTTAAGTATATGCTCAGAGGATAGTTACGTATCTCTGCTTAACAAAAGAGCATTGTGAAAATTATGCCTAAGGCGGTAAAGGTGGTTTCAGCATCAATAGGGCAGAATGAATGCCAAGAACTTCATGTCTACCCCATAAGTTTGACTGGTCGATTTGGTGCCTCAGGAACAACTATATACATACCGTTCTCCACGGGGAGCAACAGGATAGTATGCAATATACACAAGGAACAGGTTCCGTGATAACTTAATGACCGAGGATACATTGAAGGGCAAAAGCAACCTAGACAGAAAATTTCTGAGGTTTTGGAAACCCTATTTATGATACAACGAGCTCTGCAATGAGCCCGTCCGAACACCGGACAGAGGTGCTGCAACAATGAAAAGACATCCTGTCAAGAGAGGTTAGGTAAGGATAAGTTCCCGCCTGCTTTCGGTCATTCTGTCAGGCTGCTGATATCTTTAATCTAGAAGGCATGATTTAGTTGATACTAGTAGTTTGGAGTCGGGTAGTAGGGTTGAGCTCGCACAAACCCATCTAAACCTAGTGATGTCCACTTGCGATACCGGGATTAGACGGCGTAACTCCTCAACATCATACTGTGATGGTTGAGCCTGGCTGATTGGGTTGTTTGTTTTGGAATATTGTCCGGCATTGGAACGTTAGTCCAGTTCCTCGTCATCGTCTCTGGCGCAGTAAACTCGACTAGAGGACTAGCCAATAAATATGGCCAACCTTGTATGTACATGAGCCTAGACAATATAAGCATAACACACCAAGCTCAGAGATCAATGTTATATAGTCTTCTAGTCCATATTAGCCGCCTATGGTGTGGAATCCACTGAATCGATATTGAACAATCTGCTCATCAAGAATATGCCTAAATGTATGCCTGGTAGTGAGCCTCATGGTGTGCTTGGTGCCAGAGCAAGTGAGCTTCAGGGTGTTCACTGTGGCGATGAACTCTGGGGGCCCGACTCACTTAGTTGGATGGGCTGCATGGTAGATCGGCGTTGGGTATAGTACTGTTTGGTTATATTTTCTGTTCGTTGGTGCCGAAGGCGGGTGGTAGGCTTTGCGTCGGAGGGAGCGGATGGAGGAGAGAAGGAGGGTAGTGGTGGGACTACTGTCCCAATTGCTGCGTCAAGGGGCGAAGTAGGTTATGCAGATGCGAAAAATCAGTTAATATCCACCGTATTGAGTTAGATACACTCTGATGGAGTTTTTCTTTGCTACTATGAGGTTGTGTTCAGTCATACCTAGTTTGACATTGTTTCCATATTTAAAATACTCTGATATTCCTCGAGAACCAAAACCAATATTACAAAGTTGATAGCATCCGTCAGATATATCATAGGTTGTAGAAGGCAACCCATCAAGGCACAAGAGGGCATTCGAGGAATCGTAGGCATCAATGAACATGAGACTGGGTCTTCGAGGAACTTGAAGAGAGATATGTGGGCGAGGCAAAGAAGACAGAAAAAAGTTTGCATAGTGCTAATAGCAGAGACCTCGGCCTAAAGGGCATAGAACAAATGATCTCTGAGATCAATGAGCCCTCCCCGTCTTGTCTGCCACATTCGCGGCAAGTCAGAAATTTCTGCTGCCCTCACGACAACAAACTCTGTTCATGTATTGCCAAGGCAGTCCATAGAGAAACTAAATACAGGTTGCATATGTTCTCCATAGTGCTTTGCCAGATGGCGAGTCTCTATTGGAGAAGAGATGGCCACTTTTGAGTACTTAGATGGAGGAAAGGCACTAACAGAAGCGAGCTCATACCGTGTCTTCTTCGCCCCGCACTGTGCCTACTCAATTTACCCTGTTTAGCGGCGTATGCATCTTGAAAATGATAATAAAGCATTTTTGTAAATAACATGAGGTAATGGAGAACCACTTTAGATTGCATCTCCGACAAAGTCTGGAAGATGTGTCCTATAGGAACTCTCGAGATCAGCATAAGAATGTGTTTGCGGACCCGGGGCATAGCTGTGAATATTATCTACTTACTCCATAGCGTAATATGGATTTGGCCCAACCTTGGAATGGGAGGAAAACGGAGTGCCTCCGGGCGAGGTGCCCCATCGAACTGATTGTGTGGATCAAACCACAGCCTTCCGAAAAATGTCCACACCATCCCTTCTCCGGTCACACCGCCGAGAAACTGATCAGTAAATTCAGGAGACCTGCTAATAGTAGATGATGGCGTGGGTCTTCATGTACGATAGATGGGGTACGAGTGGATAATTGTTGCATTGAGTGGGATAATATTCTTGATAGGGTACAGGTTGCAATGGTGTGCCAATAGGCTTGGGTGTGAAGCACAAACAAACCGCCAGGATTGTGATCGCCATGTACGTAGCTGGTTAGAGAAAGTGATTGGTCCTGTGTGGTGATGAGATAGATTGGATGCATGGGCCTGAGAATTACGTGCAAGCCGCTATAAAGCGCAAAAGATACCCTGCTATAGCGGGTGTGGGATCTTGTATAGCGATTACCTTGCTCAGAAAAGATATTAGTTATCGGAATGTCATACTAGAAGTCTATAAGGCCCCGTGAACGCAAACTGGCTATACCTAGACGCAATATGTACAAGTATCAGGGTCCTCCATCATATTTTAGTAAGAGATTTACTGTTGAACCTTGTATACTTTGTTTTTACGCAGGACAATCCTTGGATTCCCCTGTTCCATGTCACAAAGGACGATAGTACATAGCTCCACTATTAGAATATGCCGTTTGAGGAAAGAGAGTATAGTAGGTGGACTCCTAAACTGCATAAAGAGGTGAAACATGCATCCTAGACAGGGACAAGGCAGTTTGGAGTTACTTCATAAATGAGCAAGTGGGGACGCAATGATACATGAGCCGTGGGAAGGGTAAGAGCGAGCAACCTCCGACATTAATGATTAGGGTCAGTCAAGGCAGCCCTGCGATCACGGAGCCCTTGAAAGTCAAGGCAGAATCGGTGGGCCACTTTGAAAGCTTGGCAAGAATATCTATTCTTCTTCCGGTTAGCTTTACCGCAATCGAATCCTAAAGTTCTTGCGCTTCGTACGCCTTGCCTAATCGGGTCACTTTCTTTCTACTGCTGGTGGCATGTCAGAACTATCATTCGACTTTCCATGGGTCACATACTACCTCACTGTAGCTCGCTTCAAAAAGAAGCATATGGTGTCTTAGTAAATTATAGCAGATTGGCTCAACTACTCATAACATCCATGTTCTCTACCTTCTGACGGGTTGAGGTACCAGCGCATCCCAAGTAGTATACAGGTCGACCGGCAGTTGACACCTGTATAAGCACTATATGATTAAAGTGCTGAACTATTGGCTAGGAACTAGTACTACGGAGTACGTTCAGAGATACAGTACGTATAACCTACTGGGGAACGTTGAGATATAGCTTAATCAACATATACCCCACTTGAAACATATTGTTCCCCAATCCAGGAGTATAAGTGCTAGTATGATAGAGTTTGAGATTCGAAGATCAGCATTATATTCTGTAAGAACCTCTCTAGAAAACTTCCAAACGCAGATTTCATTGATTTAGCCATGTTTCATTCCCTGAAAAGCCGATAGTTGTGGCCAAGACCGAGAGGCGCAGCATGTTTTACCCTCCACACTGCGGCACTGCCTCGCTGAAGTGGATGCTTCGGTCAACTTATAGGGGCTGGTGGTTAGGGCCCTAATGGTTCTAGGGTTCGATAGTCAGAATATCCCCACAAGGGCCCCAATCAATAAGGCTTTAAGGGTCCCTGTTTCTGGTATGATATGCTCTCATTGGAAGTTCTGCCCCAGATGTCGAAAAATTACTAAGCGGAAGAGTTTCATCGGATTTTACGGGGCAGATGGAAGGTGCACCAATCCACCAAATAGAAGCTTGTAATGACCTAGATTGCCTTTAGGTGTTGCTCATACACATTTCACAAGGCATTAATTCCACGCCCCTATCCTCTTGTTGGTGCTATAAGGCGTTATCTTAATTTCTCCAAAGAGAATATTATATTGTGTAAGAGGTTAATTCATTGCGGAGCGCTGGGTATATCTAATCCTAAGCATCTATATTCAAGGAGATAAAAGCGTCGCGCTGCAGTTTGCACGGTAAAAGAGAGTATAGAACCAATGTAATGAAGTAAAGTGAGGAAGACAAGAGAAAGAAAGAACAAAGGCGTCTACCCACATTCCGTTGGGCTGGTTAGAAATGAATGAAACATCACAAAAAGCCTGCCCCCTCAACTTGCCTATCTAAAATCAAGGTATACTTTGACCGTCTTCTCCTGACCCGTAAGATATAGATCGTCAATACCAGTAAGCCAAGTACAACTGCGCTGAGACAAATCTCACGCCAGTGTTTGTAAACGTAACTGACTGCCGCTACATCGTTTCCATGCCAGGTGGATCCTGGGGCGTGACCGAAGAACGAGTACGCAGTGGTGTCGTACATCATGGAAGGCAGTATAGCAACGCCATGTGGCATGGTAATTTCCTCACCAGGGCCATTTTGCACTTTTCGAAACCACTCCGTCAAAATACTGCTGAGATACATGGGTCCCGTTGTAAAGAATACCGTGATGTATTTGGAGAGGTAGAAGCCGTCGTGATCATGCAGGCCCAGGGCAACTTTGGTGATGAATGGATGTCCTGGGGTACTCGCCATCAGGTCGTTACTGACACCGTATGGTTGGGTCTTGGGCATCCAAGCAGGGAAATCCAGCAGCGGGTCCAACGGTCGGCGACAAGCTATATCCATGTCGATGTACACGCCTCCATAATGCCATAGTAGGAAATAACGGATAGCATCAGCCCGCTGGATGTTGTATGGGTAGGCATCGTAGGTGGGCAGGAACCAGTCAAAATGGGTTTCAATGAACTGACGAGAAGACTCGTCAGTCCAGAAGTATTGCTCGTAGGTGGGATTCAACACGCGACATGACTCGTAGGTCCCTTTCCAGTGCGAAGGTATATCGTTTGTCTTGTACGTTCGGTGGATGATTCGTGGGATGGAGGCAGGAGAAGTTTTGTTGTCTGCGGCATCGAACTGGATCGGTTGACCAAGATTGATAGACTCATTAAGCGCTGTAACATAGGCAGGGGAAAAGCTCTTTAGAGAAAGTGAATGGACTTTAAGGTTGTCAGAGAATTCAACGAATGACTGTGTAAGAGATACAAAAAGAAAGACTAGAGAGGCAGTAAAAAACGAAAGGAGAGGGTGTAGCCATAGAAAATTCCAAAGGGTAATGAGGGAACTCCTAGCCCTGCGTAGAAGCCACCACAGTGATTCCATGGTAAGGACAATCTTCTTTGGCCTTCCCTCTTGACTATCCACCATGTCTACAATGAAAAGATTAAGTATCGTCTTTAGATATACTAGGTTTACTCCTATCGTGGGCCAAGTGCAAGATGGCTGAAGGGACTGGCCCACTTGGAGCCGCTGCAGGTGTTGGCTTGGATATTTGCCCGTTCATGTTAGATTGTTTCAAGATACACAACAAAAAGTGCTCCACCTCTCTATATTGACTCAACTCAGACATATGGCGGGGCTATGCCAGGTCATTTGCCCCAAATAGTACGTGATAGGCATTGCTACCCATAGTTAACCTACTCTACCCTTTGTTCCGGGAAAGAGCGTGTCGCCTGAGGGAATGTATATTCCGGACTTCAATATTTCACTGACCTCCTGAATGGGTGGCGTGGTGGTGACACTATAGTCTATAGGAGGAACATGGTTGGATTATCAGAAAATGAGAGGGTAGTACTAGGAATGAAAATTTTGATGGACCGACTCAGTCCCCCTCCGCGACCGACACTAATCGCTACACAATGGAGGCTACTACGACTTTAGTTCTTGGCGGATTGGGATGCTAGTCCATTACTCACCGTACTATAGATGCCATGACCTTCCAAGTTAGTAAACTTTCTAGTTGCTTAAGACCTGGCCTCAAATGATTGAAAGTGTAGCGTCTATTCTGTGTAAAGTTCGGGGTCAGGGTTACTAAGAGCCACCGACACCACTTATATTAAGTACAGTATATCAAATCCAAGTGTGGTGTGTTGTTATTTGGAAGAAGGATCTCTCTATTATGAAAGCACGCCACGATGACTGGTGTGGCAGGCAGAGGAAAACGCAGTGGTGGATCTCCAGAGATTGTTGGCCAATCTCCACCATGTCGATGTTGCTACTGCTGTGTATATATCTATTTGAAGAGCGGAAGTTACTCCGGAAGCGACAGCTCGTTGAGGGCAGGTATATGGGCTTTGATCGTCTACATCGCCGAAGCCGTTTGTCTCTATGGTGGAATGAGTCCGAATGACTGAGAGAGAAACACTAGTATAGTCCCGTCACTTGTGCAGGCATACGTGCCCTAAAGAGAAGTTCGGCACACTCTTCTATACTCCGAATTTACGGTCTATTGACAACATCCGTTACTTTTCTAATAGAGTCTACAAGAAGAGGTGCCATAACCGTTGTATCTGGGAAAAGATCAAAGAGCCTGGCTCCATCTGACCGCGATGGCCAGGAGTAGTGAAGGGGTTCTGTTAGACAGCTGGCATCGGCCATCTTCCGAATCATGGTTCGTCCTGACCTAGAGCTGCACCACTGTTAGAAACGGTACCTATTCGAATTTTGGTAATTTGAAGCAATCGACTCAATGATGCCTTGCTGCGCCTCGTCGACCCCTGATTTAGGGCTGCGGGAAGTGCTTGGCGACTTTTGTTAACACCACTCACGGCATTGGATTAACCACAATTCTCTCCACTACTAACCGTGGGACTTTACCTAGAACATGGGTTAGGCCAAGAAAACCATAGCATGCCCTAGCCTACTGTTAGCACACTTGTTTGCTATCCATCCAAAGGCCTCTCATACGTCTAGCTATGTGCAGTGACTTGATCCTTTCTCCCCAATCATATACCGAACGTTGCGGTTACCTGGCTTTCATTGATCACAGTGATTGTTTACTGATAGCTATCACGTCGTGGTGTACTATGGGCAGTCTAGAGGCTTAAGTCTGCTTCAATATCATTGCATAATCTCATGTCGAAAGAAGGTGGGAAAACCAATGAGGGGAAGAAAGAAGAGCTATGATTGACAGTATGGAATGACCCAGATATGACACCTAAAGCACCCATGGCACATTTCCTATCCATATTAACGGCGACTAAGTTACATGATTAGGCCTTGCTAACGCACCGTTTCTGGAACAACAGCGGTATTTCATCACGCATCGACAACGTGATAAACGAAGTACTTTCTTCTAAAACTTTCTCCGCCCTCCGACGCATATCGTCCTCGGCCTCACGTTCACTGGATTTCGCCAACATAACGTGATACTCACGAAAGATAATGGCCACGGCAACTACAAACTCAACCTGAGCAAATTTCTTGCCTACACACGCCCGGAAGCCGTCGCTGAAAGGAATATATGAGCCTCGGACTGGTTTATGGATTGTGTCATATTCCAGCCCTGGCCCTGTCAGACCTTCTCCTGCATTCTTCGCCAGGAAGCTTCCCGTGTTCTGCTTATCCCATCTCTTGGGATCGAACACAGCTGCATCTGGACCCCAGTACACTTCGGAATAATGAAGCCCACTGGCATTGAGGTTGACATAAACATGTGGCGGAAGGAGGTAAGACTGGTTATGGTACGTGATATTGACTGCGGAGTCACCTGTCCACCTGGGAATGCCCGTCACTGGGGGATACATCCGAAGTGTTTCAAGCTGAAGGACTCAGTGATTACTCTAGGAACAATTACAACCACAAAAGGCAGATTATGCCACATACCATTACGCATAAGGGGCCAACGAGCTTTGGATAAACGCGTCTATAATCCCAGTCAACAGGGTTATGAGGCTCGTCATATGTTGCTTCTCGAATTGCCTCGTACAAATACTCCTGAGCATCTTGATTGAGAGCAAGGAGCACAAGAGCAAACCGAAGAGTAACAGCAGTGGTTTCGTGCCCTGCGATTGTGAATACGAACAGGTTCCCAAGTATCTCATCATCCGTGAGCTCAGGGTTGACTCCTTGCTCTTTGTCTCCCTTCTGTTTAGATCTAACTAAACCATCAAGTAAGTTCTGAGTTAGGGTTTCCTTAGTTTCAGCCGTCGACACTAACGCCCGCAGATACCTGCCAATATCGTCGAACGCATCGAAGTCATTCTTGAAAAATGGAAGTACGGACCGTGGGATACCTTTGGGAAGGTGGCCATTAGCTATAAATATTGAGGTAAGGTGCTTATTCAAGTACTCCATCGCAGAGCGGAACGTGAAGCGGTAGCCTGGCGAAGGTGTTATGGCATCCTTGAACAAGCCTTCGGCACTTTCAGTCGAATTTTCAAGGACGGGTCTGAACGGAAGCTTCACTCCGTATCCAACACTGCAAATTATATTGAGAGTGAGTTTTAAGATATCCTCTCTAGCGTCTGTCAAGACAAATTCGGACGGTGAAGTGCTTCTAGAATGCTCGTCCTCCCAATATTGCAACATTTCGTTGGCCTGGCGGATTGTTTCCTCCCAAACCAGGGCGCTATTTCTCTCATTAAACGTTGTCGCTGTATGTCGACGCATATGTGCCCACTGAGAGCCTTCAGACTGTGTTTCATTAGCCGAGACTCTGAATACTCGATGTCAATGCAGATAACAGTTTGGACATCTTACTGTGATAATGTTTGGACCATATATGTCCAGGGCCCCTATGATGCAGATATCCATTAGTTTTGCGGCAATATGTGAGTCAGGTCAGGATGATTTACTATATTGTTCGAGCGGCTTTGGGAAACCATGACGAGACATGCAGATCTGAGAGACTACTGAGGCGTCGCCCACCATGCAAGTTGATACGGATGGGGTAATGAGCATATAAACCTCCCCCTGCCTCTTATGGAGGCGGTCCTTTGCCGCCCAGCGGGTTTTGAAGGCGCTACCATAGATATAGTCGGCTAGTTTGGGTGGGAGCCATGTGTTGATCACGTATGGAACGAACTGAGTCTCAAAAAGAGATAGGAAGAGTATATTATGCGATGAAATAGGAAACGAGACGTATGGCAATCCAATCTTCCGTGCAAGGTTCCTGTGTCGGAGGAAACAGAGACCTATGTAGGCAATATAACTGATGAATAGAGAAAAGATGATGAACCCGAGCATACTTCTGCAAATATGTTAGTAGTTATAGCCGAAAAGTTGGATATAGTCTCGACCCCTCCTTTAGTTCAGACAAGGAATCAAAGCGGATGATTATAATATCCTGTTCTTATTTAAGACACCGCTTTCCTGTCATACCACCCCTGTCCATGGATACTACTACTTCATTCCAGTACCACCACGGACGTCAATGTGATTGGTAGGAAACTTGGTTTTTGTCTATAATTCTTGATGCCTTAGGCTGTAAAGCTTACTGATTGTGACATTTGATGCCTCAGGCGCTAACATTCAAGTTTCGATGGATGCCTTAGTGATCTTCCCGATGTGACCCTCTTTCTGGCTGTCCTTTTCCACTTGAATTGATAAGCATACTACTACTTAACTACTACACGACCTCCATAAACATCTCCACCTACCTAGTCACGCTCATTTCTGTATTGCGCTACTGTTGTCGCCCTTGTCTGTCGCTCACTACGCAACCCTCTCTAGCTCTATTATGATTTGACGTTCGAGCGCTCACTATGTTTCCATACTTTGGGCTCCTTAGGGTCCTTCCCTTCCTCCTCACAGTCTTTGTGTCTTTAGCTTCATCTGAGCATACATCGAATTGGGCCGTCCTAGTTTCGACCTCGCGCTTTTGGTTCAATTACCGCCACCTCGCAAATGTTCTCTCGCTGTATCGTACCGTCAAGCGCCTCGGAATCCCCGATTCGCAGATTATCCTGATGCTTCCTGACGATATGGCCTGCAACCCTCGCAATGTCTTCCCAGGAACAGTCTACAGCAATGCAGATCGCGCAGTCGACCTTTACGGAGACAATATTGAGGTGGATTACCGGGGCTATGAGGTAACTGTGGAGAATTTCATCCGTCTTTTGACCGATCGGCTAGACGAAGATGTACCACGGAGCAAACGCCTTGGGTCTGACGCGGGAAGTAATGTACTTGTGTATATGACCGGACATGGAGGAGACCAGTTTCTCAAGTTTCAGGACTCCGAGGAGATTGGAGCTTGGGACTTGGCGGATGCCTTCGGTCAAATGTGGGAGAAGAAGCGTTATCATGAGCTACTGTTCATGATCGATACTTGCCAGGCCAACACGATGTATACGCATTTCTATTCGCCTAATATCATTGCCACCGGATCCAGCGAGCTTGATCAGTCTTCATACTCTCATCATGCCGACAATGATGTCGGAGTTGCAGTGATTGACCGCTGGACGTACTATGTGCTCGAGTTTCTTGAAACTCAGGTCACAAGTGCGAACTCTAAACTGACACTGGGCGACTTGTTTGATTCATATGACGAAACTAAGATTCACTCACAACCAGGCGTGCGGTGGGATCTGTTCCCTGGCGCTGAGCAGGAGGGCCGCCTACGAACGGTGGTGGATTTCTTCGGGAATGTCCAGAACATTGAGGTTGAGAATACTACCGCGACTGACCCGGGATCTTTAAAAGAAGACCTCATTGAGATTGCGCGACTGGTTGAGAAATGGCGCGCACGCGACCGAGAATACTTGGTCAATCAAAACGACTCGTCGCTTCGCGGAGGTAACGACAACCCCGGATCGCAAGCTTCTTTATCACCCCACTCGCCTAGGAAGAACTTTGAGCCGGCCAAAATGTCCCAAGAAGCTCCTTGGGAAAAGCGACTAGTTGGAGCCTCTGTCTTGGGGGTCTGCGCTGCTGTCTGGCTGACTGGATCGATCTTAGGCAGGTCCTCAGTTTGATCATGGTCTAAAAAACAATCCAACTATATATTTCATGTCTCTATAGTCTCGTTCTTTTACTCATCCATGGCATTCGGTTGTGCTTTCCTATGCTACCAGCGTACAGTGTGACTACAGCCTGTGGTTCTGCATTATGTGATACCTAGTTTCAGGAGTACTGACAGGCGTTGTTGGATTATCATTATTCTCTCTCACACACACTCTCTCTTGATATATGTCTTTTTTTTTTTTTTTTTTTTTTTTCGCACATAATGGGCATACAGCAGCTAGATCTCTGGAATTGACAGCATTTCAGACGCTCTTCTTATTTCAGTCCAATTGAAGAGCACAGTTCATCTACCTCCTATCTATGTATCTTAAGAAAACAAAGGAGCAGAGAATGCCCTTGTGCATTAATTTCTTTATTTAGATTCCATTGTGAGACTGATAGGACAATTTCTATATGACAAATCAGACTACGGTCTGTGAAAAATTTTGATTTATTTGTTAATTATTATTATTTCTACTCACTATTCTCTTTCCCTTGCTTATTCTCTAACTAGTAAATTTATGCGGGTCATGAATGATGTTTTATGCTAGGAAATTAAATTTATTGAACCAGAAAGCGGGCTTGGCGGCAATCTCCGCACGTGTGGCACGTCCCCGACGCGTCTGGACATTCGCGACGAATTGCTTTTGTTACCCCAAGAGACTCGCCAACACCCGGGAATGGAGCCAACCAAAACACCATTGAATTTGTTTGTGTGAACAGTCCGTGGTTTGATTGTTTCTCGGCTTAGAGCAGGGCCTCTTGGAGGCCTAACTTCAGTATTTGTCGGCTCCTTCGTTCGCACATTGTTCGTCGACTCCCCCGGCTGCCATGTATCTACCTCGCCAGCTTATATCGCACCTTTACCTACAACTCCTTCGATCACACCATCCACTGTCTCCGCCTGTGTTGATTCTTGTGGCTCTGGAGCCCGATGCGCTCTGCGCTTGTCGAATTCTCACTGCTCTGCTAAAACGCGATTATATACCCCACAAGATCCAACCAGTTGCGGGATATGGCGACCTATCTCGTGCGGGGGAGGATCTTGTCAAGCCCATGCAGACTACCAATGGTGGTAGCGGCGGTGTGGTGGTCTGTCTAGGCGTGGGTGGCTTGGTGGACCTGAGCGAGATACTCTGCCTCAGCAACCCCGAGGATGATGTGGAGGATATGGGCGGGGTTGAGGTCTGGGTATTTGATGCGAGACGACCGTGGAACCTAGCCAATGTCTTTGGTGGCGAGCCCGTGTCGGAACAAGCGCTGGGCGAGATTGATGCCAATGCGCGACGGAAAACGCGCGGGGTGAACAAGGGATGTATCACACCCTCATACAAATCGAGTAGTGGGGGTATCGTGGTCTACGACGATGGGGATATCGAGGAGGACATGAGCAAGGAGCGAGAAGCATATTGCGCACTGTTAGAGATGCCGGAGGTAGATGAAGAAGACGAAGAGGATCTCGGTGATGATTCGGGCAGTGAAGGGGAAGTAGACCAACCATCGAGTTCGGACTCTAGAAAACGCAAGTCATGGTCGCGGACGGACGACGAGGACGAATCTGACGAGGAGGATGGGCCGCCCCGTCAACGGAGGAGAAGCAATTCGGTATGTTCTACGTGGGGCCGGTATTCCTTTAAATGTGGTACTAATGTAGCTTGTAGGGGTCCTCGCTTGCTTCTTCACCCACTCGTCAACGGCCCAGAGCGCATGATCCCTTTCATTCATCACGCGCTGTCACACCAGTATTAGAATCGCCGTCGCTTGCACAACCCAAACAGCCATCCGCGCGCTCGTTGAAACGGCGCCTACTGCGACTAAAACGAAAACATGAGAGTGTGCTACAGAATTACTATTCCTCTGGCACCTCATACTCAGAACCTATATCGTCCCTTGTGTACTCTTTGGCGTCGGAGCTTGGTCGTGAGGACAACGACCTGCTCTGGCTTGCCATTGTCGGCGCATCTAGCTTAGAGCTTAGCGGCCGTACAATGTCTGGGGTCGGTATCTCTAACTCGTCGGAATCTGGAGGGTCAGCTGGTTGGGGTGGTGAACGGGGCGAGCGTATACGACAGATTTTACGAGACGAGGTCCATCGGCTGAACCCACCGGATCCTTATGAACGGGATCGAGATATAAGAGGAGAGATCAACGGTGTTATCCCAACCACGGCAAAGTCGCCCACAGATAAATCTATTCGTCTGTCGCCTGAACCTAGATTCATCCTTATACGACACTGGTCGCTATATGATAGCATGCTCCATAGCCCCTACTTAGCGTCACGATTACATGTGTGGACTGAGAATGGTAGGAAACGACTCAACAAACTCCTAGCTAAGATGGGCATCAGCTTGAGCCAGTCTCACCAGAGTTACACCCATATGGACATGGAATTAAAACGGGTACTACGTCAACGCCTCCTTAAGTATGCACCAATGTACGGCCTGGATGGTTTGGTACCCGCGGAGGCATCTGGACATGCTGCCTCTCGTGAGGGATGGGGTTTCGTGCGCTGCTGGGGCTGGAAGGCTTGTTTGTCTGCCACTGATGTGGGTGTTATCATTGGTGCTATGCTCGAGGTCGGACCAGAGGAGGCGCCTGGGTCGTGGGACACAAAACACCTTTCGCGACCAAGGAGTGCGCCCGAATTGAATGGCGTCGACTCTACCGAGTCGGATCTAGCCAGTATTGTGCCCCGATTCTGGTGTGCATATGACGCCCTATCTCTAACCCCCGAGTCACCTACGCTTCTCCTAGAGGCGCTTCCCCTTGCTCAGCACCTACACCGCTCGATTTTACGCACCGGCACTTCTTTACTTTCAAAGCATCAGATTCGACACTTGCGTGCGTTTCGCATCGCTGTTGTCAAAGATGGGCCGGATGTCAAGTTATTCACTAATCCAGGGGCGTTGACTAAGTTAGCCCTGTGGATTGCCGAAGCAATTCAAGTACAGGAGCGGGAGCGAGGCGATTTAGTTAAGATTGGGCGCAAGCGTGCTGCAGGAACCCCTTTGGTACTGGCTGGACTGGATGAAGATCGAGACCTTTATGTAGTTGTCGGTACTGGTGGGGGAGGTGGTGTGGTTGACTTCGCTGCTTTGAATAAACGGCGAGAAGAGCGTCGGAAAAAGAAAGAAGTCAAAGAGACGAAGCGAAAGGAAAAGGAAGAGCGGCGAGCGAAGCGTGCGTCAGAGCGGGCTCAACGAGAAGCGGATGGTGAAGAAGACTTCGAAGAAAGCGAAGAGGAAGAATCATCCTCTGAATCGGAGTCGGAGTCTGAAGACGAAGACGATACACGCGCCGATAAACATCTTTTGCGGAACCGTTTTGGAATCGCTTTTCAAGAAGTTGTCCAAGAAACCAACACTCGCGTTCGTATTGACAGCTTTGATCACTGCGTGGTCGAGGTGCGAAAGGAAGACCTCGGTGCCTTCCTTGAAGCCTTGAGTTTCCGCAGTGTTGTCGGCTAAACCGTTGCTTATGACCGATGTTCGCTTTCCCCAAGGACTATGATACTGTCTTTTTCTGCGTGACTTCACTATTACTATCTCGAATCTCTTTGATTGGGCTTCCTTAATGACCGGTTCGGATGGCTGGGTGGGTTGTCTTTCGTTTCTACTTCTTCTTTTTTTTTAATTTTTTTTTTTTTATGATGAGATCTCTTGAGCATTGCGTGCGACGAGACTTGAGGAGTGCAAGGGAACGGTTTCTGCTATTCACAATAAAAGGGAAGGGAGGATATGCGTAATGACTGGTTGGGATCTATACGATCATTCTTTTCTTTTCTTTTCTTTCTCTTTCTATTTTTCATATTCTGTTTTGGATCAACAGCATCTGCATCACTGTCATAGTCATGACTATTTTGCATTTTCTCTGCACATGCCACGGCGCTTGCGGTGTTTTTGAGAGCCCTATGTTCCTCTTTCTTCTTTTCTCCTCATTGCATTGTTCTGTTAGACTGATTGGATTTGTTCAATGAGTGACCATGTTGTGAATAACAAGATGCTAGATCTTTCTATACTATAGAGAAAGCTTGAAGTTCTGGTTTGGCTATACATCGGACTAGTCTCCGATCCCTTCCCCCGCACATAATTGCTTCCAAGTATTAAATGTGGGGTTGAAATAGAGAGCTTCTCCCACCCCCAAAATCCATAACAACCACTTCATTCTTTGGATCAATTAACATTGACTCAATTCCACCGGTTAACGAGCCATCATGTCATCCTTACAAGATTACCCCATTTTACCACGCGAAAGCACCCTGGCCCAATTGCCCCCCGCATATCCTGCAGACGCCCAAGACCAGATCTCGCAACTCCTGGCCTCCTCAACTCTCAACCGTCTAGTTGTGCTCGACGACGACCCCACCGGAACACAAACATGCCATGACATCTCCGTGCTCACCGTTTGGGACATCCCAACCCTAACCGAAGAGTTCAAACAGAATTCCCCAGGATTCTTCATCCTGACCAACTCGCGCGCGCTCCCACCCCTCGAAGCTGAGAAACTCATCCGCGAGATCTGCGAGAACGTTGCGCAAGTCGCCAAGTCCGTAGGACAGACAGTGGACATCGTCCTGCGCGGTGACAGTACATTACGGGGCCACTTCCCGCTCGAAACTGACGTTGCGCAGTCCGTGTTCGGGGACGCGGACGGGTTAGTGCTCGCTCCTTTCTTCTTCCAGGGTGGACGCTTCACCATCGATGATGTGCATTATGTGGCTGAGGGAGAGAACCTGGTCCCGACGGGGACGACGCAGTTCGCGAAGGATGCCACTTTCGGATATAAGAGTTCGAACCTCAGGGACTATGTTGTTGAGAAAGCGGCCGCGAGATTTCAGCCGGAGCAGCTACATTCGATATCGATACACGATATCCGGGTGGGAGGACCCCAAGCAGTCTTCGAGAAGCTGATGGGCATCCCCCGGGGCGGTGTCATTATCGTCAATGCTGCGGCGGAGTCTGATATGCATGTCTTCGTTGCTGGTTTGCTATTGGGTATGCAGTCCAATCCCCCAACCTATTCCCCTCATTATTTACCAGAAACTAATCAGCAACAGCCGAAGCAAAAGGCAAACACTTCCTCTACCGCACCGGCGCAGCCTTCGTATCCACCCGTCTGGGAATCCGCTCCAAATCCCCCATAACAGCAAGCGAACTCCAACTCCCCGTCCCTAGAGAAACAGGCGGGCTAATCATCGCCGGATCCTACGTACCTAAGACAACAGCCCAGCTGAAGGTACTCACCTCCAAACGCGGAGAAACAGGCCAACTCGCCATTCTCGAAATGAACGTCGAAGAACTGATCGCGTCGCCGGAAAGCGCTGCAGGCGCAATTCAGCGGACAGTTCAGGAGGCCGAGTCCCATCTTCAATCCGGTCAGGATACCTTGGTCATGACGAGTCGCAAGTTGATCACGGGGGATAGTGAGCTATCGTCTCTAGCTATTGGGACGAATGTTGCGAGTGCCTTGGTCAGTGTGCTAAGGAAGATTCAGATTCGTCCGAGGTATATTATTGCCAAGGTTAGTTGTTTTCTTTTATCCGATATGTTCTGAGAGTTGGAACTTTGTGTGTGGGTATGGTCGGATACTGATGGTTTCAGGGTGGGATCACGTCCTCTGATGCTGCGACTAAGGGCTTGAATATAAAACGGGCTTTGATTGTTGGTCAGGCGGCGCCTGGGGTGCCTTTGTGGCGATGCGATGAGTCCACTTCGAGACATCGAGGTGTTCCTTTTGTGGTTTTCCCTGGGAATGTTGGTGGTGAGTCTACTTTGTGTGACTTGGTGGAAGCTTGGAGCTGAATGCGGATTGTTGGGTGTATACATGCATGTTAGACGTAAGTAGACGAACTAAATGAATTTTGTACAAACCTTTGCCTGTAACGGACCGAATGGAACAGGAACCAACGCAAATTTACTAACTGCCTACGAAAACACGGCATTTTGGAGAACACTGGTTGTAACTGGTGGCCCGTAGGCCACGAAAAAGACATTCTTTATTTCAACTAAAGCTAGCTGGCACTTCTACCAGGCCTAACTGAAAAAGCAAGGTGATATGTACAGTCTCAACCACCCGCAGTGTGGACCTACAATCTCCGTGCGATGTGCAATAATAGGAAATAGAAAATTAGGGGAATTTGTGAGCCCAACCGCGTAATGCAAGTATGATCAACCGCCTCCACTGTCACTAACGCCTGCAATGAGGTAGTCGCTCGGTGGGCAAGATAGCACAGAAATAATGTCTGTGTGGTCAAGAAAGAAAAAAGGTAGTAGAAAGAGAGAAGAAACCAACCTTGAAATTCCTGACGTCAGTTGCAACAGTGCGTCTCGTAGGACGAATCACTAGATCAACTGTAGGTTTTCTTTTTTAGTGGATTTCAGCTGGGATTATACTAGGAGATGTGCCGCCCATTTACTACATATCATCCAATCCGGATGCGGTTCTTCATATGGCTGCAACGGTGGCTGTTGATGTCGAGCATCTCACTCACGAACAGATCGGGGACCTGCCCCATCGTGGTTTTGGGCCTAACTACGGTTGATAGGCACTCACGCAGGTGTTGCTGTATTGGGCACTCCGTTGGACGGAATCTGACGTTTCGCAGCCGGAAGCGATGGATCCTGTAAAGAGAGATCAACGGTTGATATCAGTCATATTCAGATGCCAGAACTCTTGAGCACCGCTAAGTGCGAGGGGTCGAATTCCGTAGAAGTAGCTTGCCGTCCATAGTCCACTCGAATTTTCTTGTATGCACTTACGTCCAATGATTCGATGCCTCGTTTCTGACCGCCCGCTCCGGATTTCTTGATAATCTTCTTCTTAGGTCGCTGGGGACGCGTTTCTCCTGGTTGAAAGACATCTTCAGGAAGGTCGAAGCTGATTTGAGTGTTAAAGTACGAACTGCTAAAATCCAGGTAAAAAAAACTTACTTCCGCACATGGATGATGGCCAGGTCATTGATACCAGGTTGATATCCAGGCCAAGAGGTACAAGTCGACTTAAATATCTGGGCGTCGGTTGAAATATCCAACGACCGAGATTGACCTTCTCAAGTCAGTGGGATCAGATAGGGTTATTGGCTAACATACCTGGCTCCAATGGTTTCAACTCCAGCCCGATATAATATGTTGTGGTGTAGATGGTTCGGCTTTCGCCATTGGCCTTATTCTCCACGGTCTCTGCGACATCCCGTTTTTCGATCTGGCTGTTAGCCGCAGCCTGATGAGCAGCGTCGTTTATCTCATCGGTGGTCTCTGTTTTTTGTCCCTTATCTTGATACTTTGTAGACCCATTTTTAACAGCCTCAGCCTCCTCTTCGCTGCTGACGATATGAACCCTTTCGAAACCTTTGGGAAACGGGTGAGCCACTGCGATGGTTGACTTCCTGTCCAGAGCTCCAACCAAATGTCTAATCTTTGATTCAACAAGTCCAGACCAGACCGCTTCTGCTTCTTTGGTTCTACTCGATGCGGTTATGCTGAGGTAATACTTATAGTCGCGCGTGAAGAACGAATGTCTCGCGAAGAGGTCATTCCAAGTGTTTTGCTTCAGGAAAATCTTGTCTACGATATCACCGCCTCGTTGCAATTCGCGAAGGATAACAGTCTTGGTTGACATGGAGACGTTGTGCGTAGCGCACATTGAAGGGTACGCAGGAGTAATTATCGGCATCAGGTGAAAGCGGTCACCATGATAAATCTACGACCAGATCAGTGACTATTCGAAACCGACAAGCGACCAGTAGCGGTACACACCTTTGGATTCCAAACCTTCATCTGGAGAGGACCATCCTCGATTGGCTTCAACAACACAGGCTGAGGCCAAGCCCATTTGTTCATTATCCGGAAAAATTTGCCCACAATCACCGACCCGGTCGCCTGGGGGTATAGCTGACACACTCTAGCCACCAACATAGCCCAAGCAACACCACCGGGGAAGCCCACAATATTAGAGTAAATGGCTCTGCCTATGCATAGGGTGGAACGGTTAGCTAGCAAGCACTTTAAAAGTCAAAAACAATGTTCCTTACGTTGCGCCCAGAGTTTGATAGCACGTAAAGCGAGACGGAATGTTTTCTGTTGAGGCACAAGCTCCAAGATCTCGTCAGTTACACGAGTGCCATTGAGCGATCTGACCTCTTTTTCATCCAAGCCTCTAAGGTAGTCATTGTTCTTCAAATCAAGGTTGAGCGGAACTGAAGGGACGATCAGGCGGGCATAAATCAAGTCGATACTAATACCGGAAAATTCGAGTTTGATAATAGGTACGAAGGCATCTGGAACAGGAGTCATCTTCTCAACAGCCCCTTGTGGAGCCATTCTTTCAAGAACAGGGGGGAAATCTGAAAAGAAGTCATCGATGACAACATGCTTCGGACCAACAATCAAGGTATCGATATCCGACCCTGCCACGAAGCGCAATTAATATTCAGGAATACCATAAAAAAAAAGGAAAAAAAAAAAATCAAGAACAGCTGGCGACTCACCAGGTCCGTAAACACCCAAGCGATAACTTCCATAAGTAAAGATCTTTCCTCCTGCTGCCTCCACTGCAGCAGGGGAGAGTCCCTTCTTTCGGCTGACAACTTTGACGAACTCGACCGTGACACGTTGAATAAGCTGGAGGGTATTCTTCCTGTGAAGCCAAGATAATGAGCGCTCATGTCGAGCATTGTGAAAGACCCCTGATCGCCTTACCTGTGCTCGGTCTCTGTAGGGCTTTCGAAGTTGTTCTGCAACTTTAGTTCAGAGATCAGATCGTCATTTGCAGCGAGCTCATCTGGGGTCGGCAAGACCGTAGAGATCGGAGGAGTAACCCCCCATTGGCGAACTGGTGGTGTGGCCATAATGACTGTCTAGTTAAAGGTACAGGATCATGCGGCGCTTAAGTCTTCAAAAGCGGAGAGATAAAAGACAGGAAAATTAAGAAAGAACGTATGTCTTTTGGAACTAGGGAAGACAAAGGAAACGCGACAAATAAAAAGGGATACAGGAATGTGACGAGAAAAGGGAGGTGGAGTGAAAGGAAGAGAACGGGGTGAGTGAATCGATGGGGGAAAGCCGAACAGTAAATGAGAGGCTGATCAAGCCAACGATCGGAGTTGAAGAACGAAGGTTTATCGGTGCCACGCCTGGTCAACTGACTCAGCAGTGACGCCTTTCTACAATCACGTGCTAACATGGATTTCCCATACTTCGTCATCCACCAATCATATGAATTGCAGCATACCCCACTCTCCAATGTTTCTAGACGGACTACATCCATGTTTGTCTCACTAACTTCTTAGGGGAAACTTGCTATAGCAAGCAATCTCATGGCCTTATAGATAATAATCACGCTCTCGAGTGCTCCCCAAAAAATTGGGCCAGTTGCTTGTCAAGCCACTCAACGTCGTCCTTACTGTCACCAGGGCCGCCGGCCCAGTCTACAAGTAAACATGTCAGCACTAATCCTTCTGCAGTATGACAGGTTCCCACTTACGCCCCCAAATGGAGGGAATAACCCGAATGGTACCGATTTTCGGCTTCATGCATGCAACTTCATACTCAGAGTCTTCCGGGCTACGGCAATTAGCTGTCGGATTGATCTTAGGAAGGGAGGTGTCACTCACGGGAAGTAAAGGTCAGTTTTGCCCGGCAACACCAGCGTCTTCGCCTTAATTGAGGCCATGGCCTTCTCAAAGTCGCCATTATATGGCTCTTGATTGCTCACGTTCCCTTGCTGCCAGGTTTGCAGATGGGCCAGCAGATTTTCAGGGTCTAGATCCGCAACGTTAACTAGGAGAACGAGCACAGAGAGGGGCTTGTATTGATTTACCTTTAGAAAGAGCCCACTTCTCCCAGAAACCTTGCATGAAGTCCTCCAGGCTCTTGTAGCCAAGTTCAGTCTCATACAGCTTTTCTCTGTAGAAAGCTTGGCTAAATCCCCTGTATGAAAGAGAGAGGGAGACATTAGAAATGGTACAGCTGGACATGGCGTGTTGTTAGTCCTTACCAACCAGCATAAACCCTACCCAAGGCTTTCAAGCCGATTTGTCTCTCTTGATTATTCCATATTCTCGACGCCTGCCCAGCTTCAGGGGAACGGGTATCTCTCAAGACAGCAGAAGGCGTGTGTTTTGCTGCTAGCAGCGCACCTTTCACCCCCTCTAAGAACACTTGGTTATGCAAGGAGGTCTTTGCTGACCCACAGAATGGCACCACCAAATCCATGAAGTCTGGGTATTGTGTTGCCCACTGATAGCTTTGGGCTGCACCCATCGACCACCCAACCACGGCGTGCAGATGCGATATGCCTAAATGCTGTGTAACTAGTGTGTATTGGGCACGCACGTTGTCGTAGAAGGAACATGCCGGAAACACATCGGAAGCGGAATAGTTGGATGGGGAGGTTGATTGGCCATTCCCAAAGAGCGCCGGGATAATGATGAAGTACGCCTTGGGGTTGAGTGTTTTATCTTCCCCGATCAACCAGACGTTATCCGAGATCCCTAAATGTAGGAAATGCTCTGTTAGTATCGCTGCGGAAATCCTGACTTCTGAAACGTACACCCGGAAAACCATGTGGGGTAAACAATAGCTGGTAACTTCGGGTCACCAAATGTCTTGTACGCAATAGACGCATTGATGAGCTTTTCTCCACTCTGCAGCTCCCAATCCCCAAGCTTGAAGGTTTCGAAGTCTTGCTTGGTCATTTTGAATATTCGATCCCAGGAGATGCAACGTGCGTTGGCTTTGAGCGGATATAGCAAACAATACAGGTTGGGATGAGAGGGGATGGAAAGTTAATTAGTTACGTCAAGTATGTCTGTTCTTCAAGTGATAGTAGCGCCTTATTTATACTAGATATAGGCATCCCATCCCGTTTCGCTTATCAATAATTGGAGGAGAACACCGAAACTGACAAATGAAAGTTTAAACACGAGAGAGTTCGAGCCTTTTCCACCTCGATAAGCACAAGCGACAACCTGTAGAGTTACATCGTTCTCAAAGTGATGGGATTGCGATATGGAGAAGCGCGGAGTAATGTGTAATATGACAACCAGCGTGGTTTCAATTCCGCCCTCGAGGGTGCAAGGAGACAAACTAATGAATTATGATATATGACATATCAACATCCACATATATCCTACTCTTTTAAGATGATTGACTTGATTCTCAAGTAATGAATGTCAATTACAGCCCATCGACTAAACTATCTCCTACCCCAAACTGGGTGAGGGGTTGTTTTCGGGTGCTGACAAAACTCAAGCGCTAATATCGGCCCGAGAGTCGGTAGTAAAGTCTTTATTCCACGCACTCCGTTAAGGAGTTCTCACCGGTTTAGAGCGTGGAATTTGGAGGATGGCACTTTAAAATCCGTGGAATTTTGACGAATGTGGCCCGCAATCTGCTCAACGGATGTAATGATGCGATAGCAGCTAGTTCAGGTCAATTCACCACTGTAAATACACCCCCACCCTATGCATCGCACTGTTGTGAGAAGCAATTTGCGCCCTTCGACTAGTCATCTCTATAAGCAACTGTAAGTTTCCTTCGCTCCCAGACAAGTACTTCCGATTCGACAAGGTATCAAAAACTTGGGCAGAGTCCAGCGCAGATATGTCGCAATCAACAACGCTGATGAATGCATAGTGGAGGCAGAAATTGCCTGCACAGTTGCATGCCTCGCTACTATCGCTCATTTAGCATGACTTCGGCGTTCTTTAAAACGGGGGACGACTTCGAGAAGGTCCAAGCTGCTCGGCCGGACTTCAGGCGTGATGCAGATGTCACCTTCTCAAAGCCCCCTAAGCCAGACTGGAAGCAGGGCGAGGGTGCGAACGATGACGGTGAAAGTTTGAAGAAGAATCATGTCGAGATCGACCCTCATGAGGAAGGGAGGCCGGTTTCATCTAACTATAAGATCTTAATCTCGGGAATGGTTCCCAGGCCAATAGCGCTCATCAGTACCAAGTCGAAGGATGGAAAGTCTGCGAACTTGGCGCCTTTCAGTTATTCACAGGTCATTAATCATGACCCTCCTCTATTTGTCGTCGGGTTTGTTGGATCGCTTGAGAAAGCCAAAGACACGCTGAAGAACCTCGCCGAGACAGAAGAATGCGTCATTAACATCATCTCCGAACATTTCGTGGAGGCAGCAAATGCGACCGCCGTCAATGCTCCGTATGGTGTTTCCGAATGGGAGATATCCGGATTGCACCAGGCACCTAGTTCGGTTGTCCAGCCAGCCCGTGTGCAGGAATCAATCTTATCTATCGAAGGCAAACTGGTTGAAACGAAGGAATTTGAGAGCAGAACGACGCCCGGAAAGAAGACGGGTGTATTGGCGATTATTGAGGGTGTCCGGTTCTGGGCAAGAGAGGATGCTATCAATGAGGATCGAAGCGTGATCGACCTTAAGGTCTTGAAGCCTATCAGTCGGCTAGGGGGGATTCAGTACGGGCGAACCACTGATGCGATCGAGATACCTAGACCACAATTTTAGACATGACGGAACTGTTCCGACAGAGTTAGTTCCCGATTACAAAAAGAAATGTGAGCTATATTAGACAGGAGTGCACACCGACAATTGAGAAATGCCAATTTGATATAGGTCTCTGAATCTTGTAGTATCTGTGAGTACGTCCTGTATATAGAATGTAGGTATGATGCACCCCGATTTGAAAGCAATATCACTACTGGATAAAATGTATGAAAATTGGGACGACTCTCATGAACTCTGATAAATAATCATAGCATTTTCAAGTTCAGAGTTAAGTAAAGAAATCCCGGGTTTAATGTGCCAAAAAGGTGTTTTCTTGGGTGGGCTCTAGTCAATAGGTATCGGAGTTGATGCCGAAGGTCGGTTGACACTGCGATACGTGGGGACAGAACTTGAAAAGAGGGTCTGTTTTACCAACATTGAGTGGACAAGGCCAAACAGTGGATTTCCCCAAGCAACCCACTGCCTCGGGGACTCCGGACGGGAAGAGAATGGAGACCCCAGAGTCCAGACTCCAGCTTTATAGTGATTGTCCGTCCAGCTCCTTAGGCGGTTAAATTGACGCAAAACATCTGCAGGAACCGATCCATGACAATGGAATTTATCCAGATAATAGAGTTCTTCTCTAGATTCTTTTATCTTCCTTTTCTTAGCTTTGTTGTTTTTAGCGATACAACGCAAGGTTGAGATTGTCGCAAGACATGATTCTTGACCCCAAAGCTCAACAAGTTAGGTAGTACTACTCTGTAGACCGTACATTTGGGGTGCGTCACATGAGGAATCACTGGGTCCAATCCTTTGGGCCCGGAATAGTGCCGATAGTCGCGTGGATGTAAGAAATTTTTTTAAGCTTCCTTTGTACAGTTCATTTCCTGAGCCAGACACCGCGGTGGTTTTAATAATAACCACAAGTGTAAGTAATATTGGTAATTCCGCCGTAAAGAATACTGGGTCATGCGGTTGGAATTCTAGAAACCCAAAGGTCAAACAAAGAAGAAACGGTCTGGTCTGGGCGGTCAGGTCAGAACTGGGGGTTTTGTCTTTCGGACAATAGATCTCACCATTGGTGAGGGTGAGCCCCAAGGTGGTCAGTTGGTCCCCTTCGCGATCCCTCATGGACGGATACTACCTACTCTCCTAACCTCCTACTGCGACTTGTCGCTGGCTTAAACCAACTGCTGCCATCCAGTTGTCCCCTATCACCAATTACCGCTAAAGGGAAACAGAAAATAGTAATACGTTACAATCACACGTTCCCCTCACCTGCCCACTTTATTTCCACGCCAACCCGCGATCATACTATTTCCCGGTAACAACGTGGGATTCACCCATCGTCCATGGATTTTTCTCTTTACCTAGTGCTTCTTCCGAAAGATATTTCGTATCGCCGCTTTTGCCGTTTGTTGTCTTCTTCTTCTGCGACTCCCCCGGATACCGTTACCGGGGACGTTCGATTGCTATAGAGCGAGGAAAAAGCAGGTGCCCAATGTGTGGTGACCACGGATGATCATTTGCTCGCAATGAGCCACCCTTCTCCCCAGAAGAACGGCGGCAATAATGTTCCCCCTCCAAAACAGATTCGCTTCGTCTCAACCGATGGACAGCCTCAGACTAAACGACGTCGGGTCAACGCGGCGTAGGCCTACTCCTGTGAACCTTTTGTTCATTGTTGTCTCCTTGCGATGCTGACTCAAGCTTCTCTCGAACAGATGTCGGACGTGTCGCAAGCGCAAGATACGATGCTCAGGTGAACAACCAGGTGGGTAAATAAGACCACTATGACACAGCATCCGTTAAGCTAATGGAGTCTTCGTCCAGTGTGCAAAACATGCTCCGACTATAATCACGTATGCTTAGGATACAGCGAACCTACTGCTCATACTCGATCGCACTCCGATGTAGCATCACGCACCCATGCCATTCCTCCTTTACTGGGGCCAAGTGATGTCTCCGGTACAACAGTGAAGCTCGAGAGTCGTTCCCCAGATTCTCCTCCGCGGGCTGCAATACCACCCAGTGATGATCATCCGGACAAGTCGTCGGGGGCACCGAAGCCGTCGGAGCTGAAAGATGCTTCTCTGATGAGGGAAACGTCTTCCAAAATGACGAAGGATTCTGAGCAACACACTGTAGGGGAAAGTCCAGAAAGTAGTATGTTGCGCATAAACCTCAAGGGTGGCTTTGTGTACTCACTGTAACCTTCTCTGATAGGCCGTACGTCTTTGAGCTCTTCCGCTCGTACGCATGTTCCCTACTTCAGATACTTTGGGCCAACAGCTATTGTTCCTGGTTTTAAACAAATGGTTCGAGTACTCTACCAGTTGGTTACGTAAATGCATATATGCTGACTTCCATCCAGGTTGTCCAGGTCAGGGGCTCACGCAAGAGTAATGCGTCGCTATCCTCAGGTCAGTAGCACTTTATCTACCAGTTATTTGACCCGTCGAGTTGTTATTTGTGTTTATTCCTTTCTTGATGCCTTCTCATCCGATTCCTATTTCAACGTGTATTGATTGATGCCTTGAGCTACATAGAATCATTGTCTCCTCTGCGAAGTCCAAAGTTCGCGGACCTTGGTGTTGGTCGCCTAAACAATCTCGCTGATAGTCGCGACAACCGTGATGCCAATACTATCCCTTTCTACGACCGAGATGATTCCTTACCAGTCAGCAATCTAGTGACACACCTCTGTGATCTTTTCTTCGTACACTTGGGATGCAATTTTCCTTTCCTCCAACGTGAAAGGTTCCTCCGTGACTTGAAGGACAAGAAAATTGACACCATGCTCGTGGATGCTGTTTGTACCTTATCTGCACGGTTCTCCCCTCATCCTTTGTTGAGTCCTCCTCAAGCTCCGCTCATAGATGGCTCAGAACCAAAGCTGGATGTGAGGAATTCAGACCGCGGCCAGCCATTCGCACATAGAGCAATGGGCGCTCTCGTTGATGCTTTATCCTGTCCCACATTGTCTGTTGTCCAGGCGTGTTTGTTGCTAGCCTACGAAGAGTTTGGCTCAAACCACGACAGTGGCCTGTGGATGTATCTAGGTATATCCATTCGCATGGCCCAGGATCTCGGGATGCAGAAACTGCAGGGCTTAAAATATAACTACGGCCAGAGTGGCGTGACTCCGAATGCAGTTGTAACGGGGCAGGCGGGGAAGCTGAGAGAAGAAGAGTATGACGACCCCCAAAACTCTCAAATCTTAATGAAGGATGCACAGGATAGCGAAAACCAACGTGCCTGGGAGCGGGAAAGGGTTGACACCTTCTGGAGTATTTTTTTCCTCGATCGAGTCATTTCATCTGGGACAGGACGACCGGTGACTTTACGTGACGAGGACATAGAATTGTGCTTCCCCCTGCAATCAGAATCCTTGCTGCCTAACGGCTGGCCGGCGCCCTTCCCGCCACTTATACGCATAATACATCTGTATGGCAGGGTCACGGACCTCATTAATGGAATCCAGGATGTGAAACATGTCACCACGGACACCCTTAAGAGATTAGCTGGGATGGAAAGTGATCTTACGGGCATATACCAGCGTTTGTCGCCGAGGCTTCATTTTAACGCGGCCAACTTTCAAGCGTACGTAAAGGCAAAGGAAGGAACGAATTTTATCCTTCTCCATTTTTGGTTCCACACTCTGATAGTCCTGCTCCACCAACCAACGTTACTGAACTCGTTTGGGGGTTCTATACAACATCTTTATCCAAACAGCAGGGAGTTGTCGATGTCTTCGGCCAAAACTATTGCGGATATACTTTCATTTTCCGAACTTGTCGATGGTAAGAGCTTCATCGGCAATCCATTTACTAGTCAGCCGATGTACATCGCCGCGTGCGCGTTTCTGATGGAGAGCACGTATTACTCTTCCCCGTCGTCAGGGCCAGGCTCTCCTCCCTGCCAGCCTTTGTTGACAAATCAAACCAGTGGCTTTGTTATGCCCAATTTAGACCACCCATCAGATGGAGCAGAACGGAAGCCGACTGCTAAACATATCCTTCTCTCCTCTGCTGCGAAGGAGAATTATCAGCGATGCTACAAAGCCTTGAAGGCGTTAGAGACTTACTGGGAGGGAACCAAGTATATACTCACTGTTCTCGACCAAAAGGCCAAGGGAATTGTGGATCCTCTATTATATACCGAGGAAGAGATGGAAGGTACAGCTGAGATCCCATCGGTTCAACCATTTGCCGCACCTTGTTGGCGTCAGCCAAGTGCGCCGCTAGGTGCTGCTGGTGGCTCCGACGAGTCGGCCGTAAATTTGGAAGTACGGTCTCCAAGAATTGATCCTAGCCAAGGTAAACATTTCAGAATCCCAGTTCTTACCAGTAGCCCCCTTCTCAGTTGAACCCTGGATATCGACAGTATTTTGGCTGACCTAAATTTTCTTTCAGCCATAGGATGGGCTCTTACAGGAGCAACCAACTCTTCGCAGCCAAATCTGAGCGTGCTATATCAAATGCCTGCTGCGCAAACGGATTCCGTTCCTAATAAGCCCGCTTATTCGTCTCAGTATAGCCATAGCTACCCCAGTTTACCGATGCAAACTAGTACTGGTCCTGGCTCAAGCTCTTATACTCAAACTCTCGAGCCATCTAGGACTACTGCTGCTGCACCAAGCTCGCCGATTACAGCTGGCCCCGGAAAATATTCCCCCCTTGCCCCCTCCGGCCGCGTTTCGACATCGGATGCCAGCCTTTTGCTGGGCCTGAACACATCTTTCTCGACGTCTACCTCCCGACCTCCGCATTCTCACACCAACTACAATCAGAACCTAACCGCTACTTCTTCCCGGATTGATGCACCAACCTCCGCCTATAATTACAACACCACCTCTACTGGAAACGACCAGCAAACGGGTAGCAGTCATATGAATTCCAGACCCTCACAAATGCACCCTAGCGCTGGTTCCCACGTTAGCGATATACTCATTGAAAGTCAGGATATTGATATGGCCTCCCTTCAGCAACAAGACCAATTTCCATTTACCTTTAGTGGGGAAATACTCCCTTGGCTAGAGTACCTCCCACAAGATGTTCTCAACTACTTCGGGGACCATCCGAACTACCCGTCTCTGATGAATCCCGATGACGGTACTTCACGGCCGCCGCATTGAAAATCGTTGTCCTTTTACTACTTCTACCACAGTGCCTACGTGTCATGTCCAGCGATTCTTCGTGCTTTATCATAATTGGGGAGCGGTTTCAGGCGTCCAGGGTTTTTGAATATAACTTGTTTTATAAACTTAGAGCGAGCGCAGGCTTTTCTTGTTG
>NW_022475492.1:0-59730 GCF_009193585.1 Aspergillus caelatus
ATTGCCGTCTAGTTTGGTTTATGTGGTTCTGACTGTTTGTTAGCTGCTGATGAGCCCATCGTCTACTGTGTCATCAGTAAATCGGACGTGTCGCGGGCGCAGAAGACGCTCTATTCCAATTTGCATCAGCACTATGCCTGGTGGAACTGATGCCAGAATGGAGGCTTGCTTCATTGAGCTGATGTGGCAGCGCAGCTCTACTATGGCGGTGGTGATTCCTCACGAACTGGCACAATCCAGTGGAGAGAGGAAACCCCGCTAGATTATCATTGATATAACACATAGACTCAACGATAATGCGAATCCGATCTATCATTCATCAATTGAGTCGGGTCGGATTCAACTTCTCATGCCTATTCATCATAGTGCACCATAGCTAGGTACTGGCAACCGCAGATATTGCCGTCCTACATTCATTTGTCTTTAGATAAACTACTAGCAATTCATTCCTTCGATATTAGAAATTATGGACATATACATGTCCAACTAGTATACATGGTTATTCCAGTTTCTCCTCCTTCACCCACAGCACAGTAGGCAGCATGGATAGTGCACATGCGGCAGAGATTACTGCATACAGAAATTAGCTTTGTATACCTTCTGCAAGGGCATCTTACTCACATGGCACCAATCGGAATGCGTTCAAATAGCTCCACCGAACAATATACTGAACAGCAGATGGCAAGCTCTGAACAAATCTATCATCGTTGAGAATCTGGCCGATGAACTGATCACTATGATTAGCATAGAACTCATACAAGTCACATATGGTGTATGAACAAACCTTTTTCTCCTCCCACCCATTCAGATTATTCTCCAACTTCCCGATAAACACGCGTTGCACAACGGCCACATTCGCCGCCGGTCCAATGATACTACCTAACTGCTGGGTAAGGTAATATGTAGTGATGCAAGTGGTGAGGTTCTCGTTCGGCACGCCCAGCGACATGCCAAGGAACTGTGTCGTGAAAAGGATGCCAACAGCCATACCATTTGGCAACAAATACACTACTTCCCAAAGGTCGCAGCCACTTCGCCAGCGAATGAAAATGAGCAAGTAGGTCATGACGGTACCACAAACAGCGATTACAGTCATGGTTCGGTATCGTTTCGATCTGTGAATAGTCAGATAACCTCACGTATCCACCTAATATTGTTTTACGGGGCAGTGTCGCTACCTTTTAATAACCTTTCCTGCGATCAATGCTCCAATCAACACCCCAACCGCAGCCAGCACGAAGGCTGACGCAACCAATGAGCTTGTTGCACCCTTAACCCGAATCAGGTATGGCGCCAAGTTACTCATAAGCTACAATGAAAGTCAGGAATCACATAGAATCATGCATCCAAGGGAAATGGAACCTACTCCCGAACGGCTCGACATCAACATTATCTGGTTTAGGCAAAAACCACCCAGCGAGGTCTTCATGAGGTGCAGAGGAATCAGTGGAGTTCGAGCCCAGTATGCTTCTATCACGATGAACAACATTGCTGCAGTGCAAAATGCTGGGACGAGTATCGAGAGCGGAATTTGGAAGCTATCTGGCGGGGCGCCCAGCTCCTGCATCAAGAAGAGTAGAAGAATAGTAGTGATAGACAAGCTCACAAGACCAGCAAAGTCAAGTCCCATGATGCTGCGCCGAGCATTCCCTTCATCTGCATCTCCAGTCTTGGTTGAGTTTAATAATGACGGAAGCCCATACAGCCCAATTAGTAGACAGATGGCCGCCACGGGCAATTGACCGATGAATGACCATCTCCATCCCATATAACTGATAAGATAGCTTCCCAACGGAGCACCTACACTGCGACCTACAACATAAAACACATTGGCGTAGCTTCGGAGCAAGGCTACCTCGTCGGTAGGGACCATGTCTATAGGATTAAAAGTGTCAGTGTGGCAAGAGAAGGTGGTCGAGATACTCACCAGTAAGGATGACCGATACCAGCGAAACCATTCCTCCTGCACTTACTCCAGTGAGCACTCGCGCCAACACCAGCTGACCGATGGACGTGCTGGTCCCGCTACATCAGAACCGGTCGTTAGAAACTATTCGCATAGACAAAACGGTACGTGAGATGACCTACCAAGCCAGACACCCCGCTGCAAAAAGTGCATAAGCACCTATAAGAACATTCTTTCGGCCGTATAGATTGCATAGCGTACCATACTTGTCCGCGGAAATGTCAGTTTCACACCCTTCTTAGAGCGAGTCGTCGAACTAACCACCGGCAATGACACGCACCACCCAAAGTTATACGCGGCTAACAGCCACGATCCCTGCGACAGAGAGTGAAATTCCGAGGCGATCACACTCCATGTGGACAAAACGATGGCTTCGTCTGCAGATGCGAGGAAAACACCTGAGTAGTAACATCAGTAAGAGAGCTGTGTCTGGATAGATTGCAGATCTCTACTCACCTAGAAATGAACCGTACACGGCGAGTTTGTCGCGTACACGACCAACCTTGATATTCTGCTTGTCCTTGGGGCGGGCATGCAGCAAGGGGGTTTCTTCGCTGACGGCCATTGCCAGATTTGTGCCAACACAGCGCACGAATGACCGCCGAGGAAGATATCGCACAAAAAAGGAAAGAGAAAAAAAAATAGTATATATTAATTAAAATTAGCTCGGGACGAACAGCAGGGCAGATGGTTTTAAATATCGAGCATGTGGGTGTCAAGGGCTGAAGCCTGAAGGGGGAAGCTGAAAGATCACCGCCCCTCATGCCCAAAAGCGATCTCCAGGGTTGGATGTCTCAACTCCCAAAGTTCAAGAATTGTCATCCTGTCTAGCCATGACGTTAATCCACTCTTGTCGTTCTTTCGTTCTTTCGTTCTTTCCCTCCATGTCCAGGTTGGCCTCGGACCTACATAAAATACAATTGGGTGGTTCCCGGCGTTGAAGGGAGTCATCATGATGACTGTGAGAGGCGCTATAGTGTAGGTATCAGTGGGGGTGTTTTGTGGATACTTTTTAATCCCTGTGGTTTGTTTAGTTAAATATCCTTCATACAAGCATCCAATGGTAATTGATTGCAACAGCGTGACAAACTAAATTGTATGAACTATTGACGACGATCATTTTTTTGCCTTTTCGAAGGTGTTATAAATATACTCTGTACATTTAGTATAAATATTATTGAGGCTTGTACGATCAATCCATTGTTGAACACATACAGGGCCTTCACACTTATAAAACCTGGTGGCATTCAACTTCGAACTAATGATTATTTTGAGTGGGTGATAGCACACCATCCCTTTCTAAATGATGCCAGTCCAGTGCCGCGCTCTGTGATAGCATCACTCAGAGCTGTGCTGTCAAGACCCAAGTCTTGGTACACGAGGCCACAGTGAACCCGCTTCAGTCCGAAAGGACTTGGTCTTTCTCTACTCTCCTTGGCTCTTCGAAATCTGATCGATCAAGGATTATGCCGTTAAACATCTTGCCCATATGTGTTTTGTCAATAACTTCGCCTTTCCGTCGAATTTGCGACATAAGGAAATTTAAGAACTTTATCGGGCTTTGTCGGAACGTTGATTCTAAGCGTTCTGCCCTGTTGTTCTTATCCTGGCGCAGAATGAAACCGTCTGTGGCGACAAGGCTGTCCTCGCCCATTGGCTGCCATGCCACACCCAGGAAATCGCAGACTTCCACATATTCCTCATACGAACTCAGGTACAACTGTCCGGCAAATAGATTCAGCTCTATAATGAAACCCCGAGGTATACATAGAGCATTGGTAACCTCGCCGGAGACATTGTAGAGGTCTAACTTGTCCAATGGTTTAAGTCCTAAACTGGACCGGGGCGCGTAGAGATGCAATGTCACATGTTTAGACTCCTTGATAGAGGGATATAATCCCTGCGCTTCGTAAGGGCTGATGATGACCATTTGGTTGACAGTCGATTTCTGGTCGGTGGAGTTAATCTTTCAAGACACATACCCAGGAATAACTGATCATTCCCATGTCTGCTAGAAGTCTTAAGCATGTCATTCGGATCCCTTCATTTGAGCTTAGAGTCAGCACTCTTGCTGTCAAGCATATTAGCGAATACAGAGCCTGAGCACATTCCCAGTTTTCATCGAGACTCTGCATAGCGTCCTCAATCTTTTCTGTAAATGCCCTGGTGAACGTATCGTCACTAATGATTTCATGGCTCTCCCGATAAGTGCCACTAGTCCCGCGAGGCCCAGATTGGTATATAGTCTGCAGTATGAAGAGTGTAGTCTCGACTTTCTTCAGGTCAATGACCGGGAATGAGAGCTGTACAAGAGTATTCTGCCACTGGATTCGAAATTCCAAAGGCAAGTGAGTCAAAGCTATGTATTCCTCAAAGAACATGTGCTTAGGGCAGTCAAATTGGCTAGCTATGACTTTATTTGGTGGCGGACCGTTAGGCATAACGGCTAATCTCCGGAGATAACACTGTAAATCAGAAGACCTTCGTGGCAATGTGTATATGCAAGACAGCGACACTTCATCTGATGCGATCTCGATGGAATCGACAAAAAGGTTCGCTATCCTATCGAGATAACTGTAGATAATCGGGTTTTCCAAGCAAACATCTTCTTCAGTGACGTCAATGACTGGCGCATGAGTGCTTCCATATACATTGGTGTTTGACGAAAGGCATAGGCGGTATGTGATGTCGTAGGGCTTAAAGTAACACTGTAGACTAGGATAGCTCGACAGTGAGAGCTTTGGGCGCGACTTGCTGATATTTCCAACCCAAAAACATCAAGCAGCAAATATAGCGCCGTGTCCCCTCCAGAAGCCATACCACTGAGGGGCTTTTAGTTCAAAGACAGCAGATTGCGCCTCCAGCGGCATTTTGGTAAGCGGCCATACGTGGGCTGATATTCGAAGCTGCTGTGCCTTCTCGCGGTAAGAACATTTCTGGCATTTCGGATCGTGCCGCTTTGTAGTCTTATCTTTGGTATCTTGGTACACCAACATGTCGCAACTCATCTCGTTGGAGCTATGTATAAGTGCATTGTATTCTCCTCGCACGCGTCGGAGTTCAGCGCGCTTGGCTTCTCTCGCTTCTCTTGCCTGAGCTTCAATTGATTTAAGCAGCTCCTGATGCGGCAGAGACCGGCTAAAATACTTCGCTGAGAAGCTATTCGGATGGCCGAAGCTCTGAAATGTCAACAAAGCAGGCCATGAGCTAGCTTCCACGCGGGAACGGACATAATTCTCAGCATCTTTGAGTCTCAGCATTTGTGAATGTGAAGGTAGCAACAAGCATTGAAAGCCGTCTTCTGGTATCCCGACATCATACTCAAGAATGGTTTTATCGATACAGGTCGCGCTCTTGTCGCAGGCAATCCAAAGCTCCACAACAGTCAATATCATATTAGATGTAGCAATCGGGTTCCCGAGATAAAGGGACGCAGCAACTTTGTGGTATGTCCGGATTAAGTTACTCAGTTCTCCACAGGTATCCCATTCGCTCTGATGTATTTTGATCCATGTATCGAGATTTCTCGCTACCCACGTCTCGAATGCCTGGAGAGTAAACAACATGTTTTCGGGTTTTTTTAAGGAAGAAGGGTTCGGGAGAAACTGGCATGGAAAGATGAAGATACCTGGCTGGCGTTCAGGCCAAGCAACTTTCCTGATTCTTTGTTCCGGCTCCAGCAGTCTCATTATATAGGCATCCAAAGCTGGCAGTCTATAGAGAGAGAGTCATCACCAAGTTTGATATGCTTAAGTCTCCCTAGCTGGTAGCCTCGCTCACTCTGCTCTTGGTACCTTTTCTATTTCCTTGTTAGGATCTTCCTGGTAGATTGAATGATATCTGTAATGGGGGTCATATTTATATTATGACAATGACCGAGTTTGAGTAGATGTCGGGTGATCTTGGCCTGTATGATATGTAATAATTCGTACTTAACACCATTACTATGAGATACCTCGAGAATGAGAGTCAAAAGGTAGGTTATGAATATTTTGTATCCGTTTTCTGTTTCTTGGCTTTTCACCCGATGCCAGAAGAAAATATATTGTATTTCTACTCGAAGAAGTAGCTATAGGGAAGACCTGTGCCATGGCAGCTGGCTACCAAAGTATATAACCTCACTACGGGTGTTCTTCCAGACATGTTGTGGCTCTCCCTATTTATAGAGTGGCTTTAGGAAGTTGAAGAAAAGCTCTGTGACTATTTTAGGGTGTGCGGTTTTACGTTTGTTATTATACCAGTGGTCTGCCCTTTTTATCTTTGATCTGGTGCCTGGAGCACTTTGATGGCTTATATTAGCCAGTGTTTCAGCTACCACAGCTTGGAGATTGGGATTCTTGAAGTGCTTGAATTTTATCTTAAGTGAGGGTCCTGGAAATGACTGTTGTAATCGGCCCTGGGTGGCCATTATATCCTTGTTCGGAGATAGTAACTCGAAAGCTTCAAACTAAATGGAACTTTCGCTCTTCGCTATTATTAATCCACAGGTTTGCGCTTGTATATGAAGTAATAAAGCTCCATCTGTCAGCTAATTAGTGGACTATGCAACTTTAAGGAGCATCCCGAATCTGTAGGTTGTTTGGAGGGCTATACCATCGGTACATAATCTTTTCAAAGAAGCTAATAATCGTTCTTGATTCGTGAATCCATCAGTACCGAGCATATTCTGTAGGTTTCGGACCATAACAATGACTAAGTCGGTAGTGGAATGCCACTCCGTTGCGACATGGCATTTGAACTCTTTCATAGCACCAATGGCGACATTTATCAAAACTCTTTCATGGCTAGGGTCATAGTCGTCTTTTTGTGGGACCTTTGGGGGAAGGAACACGTGGTGGATCAAGTCTTCTAACGCCCCAGCTGGTAGCTTTTCATTTGCATTCTGAGTCGACATCACGAACTATGGGTATTTGGGCCAGAGAAGACTCATGGAAGACCACAGATTACAATGTGGTAAAAGAAATGCTTGGCGAGAATGAGAAAGGAAAGAAAGATAAGGGAGATTGTCAGGAGCAACAAACAAAGAAAACGCGGGCGAAGGTGAACAGGGGAGGGCTAAGATTTGGGGCACCGTTTGATTCACCACCACTAAAAATACAGTCTCATAGGAAGCAAATTTGAAGGGCCGGCAGCAGCACATCCAACGCATCAGAGTTACACGGCTATCATGGTACGCGTGAAGTCGTTTCTGTTTGCTGTGGGATCTATCGTGGACACAGGAAGAAAGGTGACAGGTCCAACTTGGAACCTCAATTACTGTGTACTGCTGTTGGCGATTGGCTAAACTGGGCTTTTCTTATTGTCCAGTACTATAGAACTTTTATAGATACTTCAATTCCTACCCCAATTTATGTGATCTATATTATTAAATAAAACGCGTGTTCTTCGAAGATATTTTAGCATCATTGGTGCCCTCCTATAATACTCATTCACTATTCTGACAGACCCCATAATAAATTCTTATACTAGGCGTGAAGAGTTAAACCTTAGCTGTGATAGTACCTGGGAAATATGCCCAAGCTCTAAGGTTTGCCAGTTCGTGACTAGAGAAGCTGTACAATCACAGGTGTTCTAAACTTGGCTTATACATATACAGTGGGCTATAGATAGGAAAAGTAAATGTTTCTACTGATACGCTGTAGTAAGCAGATCTACTAGTAGCCTTGTACAGATACATGGAGTCCGAAAGAGTAGGACCTATCAGAATAGTGAATACGTATTATAGGCGGCGATAATGGGCCAATGGCACTAAACATTCACCAAGAACACATGTTTCATTCAATAGTATGTATAATATATATTGCGATTGAATTTGCGGTTTTAAGGATCTAAAATGGTATGACTGGGCAATTTGGAGAGAGAGCCCTGCCCAGCCAGTCACCTCCAGCATTACGCAGTGAATACTGTAGTACTACTACTAGTATAGTACCAGTATTCAGTTCCCCAGTGACGGCTCATGGTAAAACGGATAACCACGTCAGGACCTAAATACTTTTTAGTTCCTGTTGGCCAGATTGTTCGGTTCGAAGCACGACCAAATGCCCAAGGTATTTTGGTCGAGTGGCAGCACACTTGACAGTTCCTAATCTGATTGCTTCAATGCCGTACCTGTCAGCAAAAAAACTTATTAGTTTTTGCCCAGAGTCCAAAATGAAAGGAATAACATATGATTCCGATCAGAAAATCGATAAGCAATCCGAGTTAATGGACGAACTATCTCCTCTCATTCGTTTGCCATTAATGGGAGAGAAACTTTCACAGCTGATTATGGCAGCAGAGCTATATAAAATGCTCCCTCCACGCTCCATATCATCTATGTCCCCATCTCGATCCTCTGAGCGACTCCACCTACGGTGACCTACCGTAAACAAACACTGTTTGGTGCAGGGATCTACATTGATGTGAACGTGCTTGAAGAAGTACAAAACCAAATGAACATCGCTGTTCAACCCTCAGTGGATACTTTGACCCTTGAATTTTTAGCGGCCAAAGCTGTAATGTGAGTCTTTAGAGCTCATCGTATCTCATGCTGGAGAAGGCGAGTGGACAAGTTTTCTTGCACGATATTGTGAATGGCTCGAAGTCCACTAATGTATACTTACCAATGAATCCTATGCTCAGGAGCTGACATCATACCAGCCCCGGGTGCTGCAAGCACTGCTTACCGACTTCTTACTTTTTTCGCGACAAATGAAGGACCCATTTGTGAGCTCTGGGCACATTTCTGGAATGGAGTTGACGGAAATCACTACATGACCAACATTGACGTGTGGCGGACGACACAAATGTAAAGCATTTGATTTTTTGTCTCGAAAGTCTCTAGTATTTGCAACCGGGGCTTCGGAGATTTTCAAGCTACAGTGGTTGAAAAGTTGATTAGCCAGAATGCCCCTTCAGTTTTGTAACCGTGCTTACCTTGATGGGCTTCAATTTATATACGGAGCTGACCCAGGCAGACGAACAAACTAATCCGGGAGAGGATATGGAAGACGCTAGTTAAGCGGCCACGAAACATTGCCAGGGAGGGTCACTTGGCACACAGTGACACATAATAGATAAGGAAAAACAAACTACGGAGGAGGCAGAGGATGACCACAGACATAGGAGGGTGTAGGAAGGGGAAGAATCGCCGTGGCATGCATGCGTTTTTGTTGCCCTGGCTTCGGGTGCAACGGTGATAGCAACAACTAGCAACGACGCTAAAGCGTCCAAGTTAAAATCAGTAGGTACACATCACGTCATTAACTACAAATCCACACCCGACTGGGGAACAACTACAAAAAGTTTGACCCTCGGTGGCCGAGGTGCGGACTTGATTGTTGATGTGGGCGGGGCATCTTTCCTTCATCAGTCACTGAAGACCATCCGGCTGGGGGGAATTATCCACTCGCAGGGCTTTTAGGCGGAGCTTCCAGTCCCGATATGCCCAGTTCGATGGATGGTCTGAGTTATCTATGTACCTCACGTGGATTGCTTCTGGGGACCAGAGTTCAGCTTCACGCCATGAATTCAGTCATTGACGAGAATGACATTAGGCCCATACTTGATGAAAAGGTGTTTAGTCTATTCAAGGTGAGAGAGGCATATGAGTATCTCGAGCAACAGAAACATTTTTCAAAAGTTGTTGTGAGAGTGTGTTAAGAACACAGGAACAGTTGAGGCCAACGGTAGGAGAGGTAGGTAGTTTGGGCATGATGGTTAAGTAGAAATAGAGCAATAAATTTAGTATTTTCAATTGGCCGTCTTGTGTTGTTAGCGTGATAGCGCCAACAAGGAATTACACATATCAGTAGATGTGTATGCTGCGGTGGATATCAGTGGCAATCTGTGATAGAACAAAACGGATAAAGAAAAGGTTAAGCTTCTCGAGACATAAAACGCCTTTAACCCAGAAGAGCTAAGGCATGCTGCCTGAATCTGCCGGCAGCCAAGAAGGGCCCTCGGGAAGCACGCGCCCCTTTCCCTTTTCGGCGGGTGACCAAGTTGGCAGCCGCACACAATGACATCCATGCCAAACTGTACCTCAAGTCATTTTTCCTTCTCCTGTTTCATCTACACAAAGTGACGTAGTCCGCCGACTGAGAGGTTTCTGAGTGTGTCTAGAAAGGATTCAACTCCTCCCTCATCCGTGGTCCGTCCGGTGAGCCCAATCGATCCATCGACAAATTTTTCGTTTACCCGACTAACTGGGTCTCTTCCACTAGTCTAAACCCCCCCCCCCCAAACCACCGATTGCTACTCCAACGCACTAGTCATGGTTCGATAAACGGCCCTCTCTGTGATATGACTCTCCGCCGCCATTGAATTTTAACCCAACTACATCGATTTAACCCCCCTTTGAACACCGTCATTCGATTTGCTTTCTGAGTCTACTGACTCTGAAGGCAGCTCGGCTGGTCGAAGATGGAAGAACAGGTATGGACTCCAATGCTGCACTGTTGTTCATTCAAATTATTTTTTTCTTTTTTTTTTTCTTACACTTTTTTATTTAAAAAGGGACACGAAAAAAAAAGTGTCCACCCCACCATTTACCCTCCCCTCCTCTCCCCTCATGCCCCTCCCTGCGCATGTTTGCATAAACAATTAATCTAAAAAGGCCTTTCATGATAAACTGAACCTAACATATTTGTAATCACATAGGTAGCGAATGCCATAGAAATCGCCTGGAACCCTTCCTCAGACCAAGCCCTCAAGGCGCAAGCCTTCGATTACCTGAACCAACTCCGTACCGATCCTTCGGGATGGCAAGTCTGCCTCGCCCTATTCACAAAGACTCCCCAGCACTCTGAGATCATACGACATGTAGCACTAGAGGTGGTAAACAGTGCCGCCCAGGCTGGGCTGATTGACCCTCAGGCTCTAGGATATGTCCGGGACGGCCTCATGAGCTATCTCCGTCAGGTCTATGGACAGGAGAATGCAAACCCAGATCCTCCCAATATTCAGAACAAAATCGCCCAGACGATCACCTTCCTCTTCTCAGCGCTCTACGGTAGCGGCTGGGAGTCCTTCTTCGATGATCTCTTGAGCCTAACATACAAGGGTGCCTCGAGCACGTCACCTGACAATATGCTGGGCATTGTATTTTACCTTCGAGTCGTCAATTCTATCCACGATGAAATCGGTGATGTTCTCGTGTCCAGATCTCGTACGGAACAGGATAGGGCAAATTCACTGAAGGACCTGATCCGAATGAGAGACATGCAAAAGATCGCAAGCTCATGGCAACAGATTTTGTCGGAATGGCGGGACGGCAACGATCTGATCGTAGAGATGTGTTTGAAGGCAGTTGGTTCCTGGGTTAACTGGATTGATATTAGCCTAGTGGTCAACCAGACAATGCTCGATCTCTTATTCCAGCAACTGGCCCGGGCACAGAAGGCGGAGCTCAGGGCGGGAGAGGAGAAGGTGCGGGATGCAGCCGTCGACGTTTTCACGGAAATCATCGGCAAAAAGATGAAGCCGGAGGATAAGATTGATATGATTATTTTCTTGAACCTGGACACCATCGTTTCTCAGCTCTCCAACAGCCCCCCTCTTTGTGAGAATAGGTTTACCTTCAAATACGATACGGATCTGGCCGAAACAGTTGCGAAGCTAGTCAATAGTACAGTGGTTGATGTTGTGCGGGCTTTGGAGCAGGAGAACATCTCTGCAGAATGCAGGGAGAAGGCCAATGGGCTATTGCAGGCCTTCCTTCCGCACATCCTCAGATACTTTTCCGATGAATACGACGAGGTCTGCTCGACCGTCATCCCCTGTGGTAGCGACCTTCTTCAATACTTGAGAAAGCTCTCCAAGACCGACCCTTCTCTTACCGCGCAGCATTCTCCAATCTTACTCCCTATCTTGAAGGCCATCATTGCCAAGATGCGATATGACGAGACCTCCTCATGGGGCGACGAGGATGACCAGACTGACGAGGCAGAGTTTCAGGAGCTCCGCAAGAGACTAGCCATTATGCAACAAACTGTCGCCACAGTGAACGAACAGCTCTACATAGACGCCGTCTCCGAGGTTGTCGCAACAACCTTTGAGAACCTACGGCAGTCGGGTGCGCAGTTAGACTGGCGTGATCTGGACCTTGCATTACATGAAATGTTCCTCTTTGGAGACATTGCTGTGAAGGCAGGCAGTCTCTACACCAAAAACCAACCCAACAATCAGGCAGCAGAGCGACTTATTGAGATGGTGGCAAGAATGGTAGAGTCCGGTAGGTATCACGTATCAAGGACCATGCGCGCCTCCTCTGACGATCTACAGACATTCGCTCCTTCACACATCCGGCGACCCAGTTACAGTACATGGAAATCTGTGTTCGTTACAGTTCATTCTTCCTGTACCACACTCATCTCATCCCCGGGGTCTTGGAAAGCTTCCTCCAACTTGTTCACCACCCCACGAAGAAGGTTAAAACCAGGTCCTGGTATCTTTTCCAGCGGTTAGTCAAGCAATTGAGAAGCCAGATCGGCAATGTTGCGGAAACAGTCGTCCAGGCCCTAGGCGATCTTTTGGTGATCCAGGCGGAAATTCCTACGGAAGGCGCTGACGGTGATGAAATGTCGTCGGAGGATCATGAAGGGTCCGCAGATGCCGTGTTCAACAGCCAGCTTTACCTATTCGAAGCCGTTGGCATTATCTGCTCCACCCCGACTATCCCTGCCGACAAGCAGGTCCTGTATGCGCAGTCGGTACTAAACCCTGTGTTCATGGACATGGAGAAAAACCTGGCACCGGCGAAGTCCAACGACGAGAAGGCTTTGTTACAAATACATCATGATATCATGGCCCTTGGGACACTGGCAAAGGGCTTCTCGGATTGGATGCCAGGAACAAGCTCACCAACCTCTCTGCCCGCGGCTGAGGTTTCTGAGGCATTCTTGCAAGTGTCCGAGGCTACTCTTGTCGCTCTTGAATCCCTTAAAACCTCTTTCAACATTAGGACAGCCGCCCGATTTGCCTTTTCCAGACTCATTGGTGTGCTTGGCTCTCGAATTCTCCCACAGCTCCCGAGATGGATCGATGGCCTACTAACCCAGACTTCTACTCGGGATGAAATGGCTCTTTTCTTGCGTCTGTTGGACCAAGTGATCTTCGGGTTCAAGGGCGAAATATATGCCATACTCGATGCACTATTGACGCCTTTCCTACAACGGGTGTTCGCCGGGATTGCCGATCCCACTACCGGTACCGACGACGAGATCCAACTTGCGGAGTTGAAACGGGAATACCTGAATTTCTTATTGGCGGTTTTGAACAATGACTTGGGTGCTGTGATCATCAGCGAAAGTGAGTTTTGGCCCTTCAGCCTGGAATTACAAACGATGCAGGGACTAACATAAGCAGGGAATCAACCCATGTTCGATACGGTCATCACAACCATCGAACACTTCGCCAAGGATGTCGAGGACTTTACCACTGCGAAGATGGCATTCTCAGTACTCTCCAAAATGGGCAGTTCCTGGGGCGGACCTGATATCGCACCGGAGGCGACAAATGGCACCGCCCAGCAGGCTGCTCTCCCCGGATTCGCACAGTTCATGATCAGCCGAATGTCGCCCTTGTGTTGGGCACTTCCCACCACCCCGTCCTTCAATCCCAAAGACGCACAGGCCAAGCAGGTTCTCGCCGAAGCTGGAGGATTGCAGCGCACCATCTATTGCAAGACCGGCATGGAGTATATCCAGTACCTTCGAGACCAAGAATTGCCCGGCATGGGAATGGGTGCCGAGCTCATAGAGGAGTTCTTGAACGCATTAGGCCGGCTAGACTTGAAGGGATTCCGGCAGTTCTTCCCGGTATGTGTTTCCAGGTAGCGGTTGACCTAAAACCTCCAGCTAACAACCACCACAGTCCTTTATCCAGCGATTGAGCGCATGATCCTTTTGCATTTCATATTCTTTCTTTTCCCTTATGCTCCTCGATCATTCTCACTGTTTTTCTTCCTCTTAGATTCCCCCACGGTTTGGTTTGATGACTGATGTTCTCATGTGATCCTTTGCACTGATAGCTCTGTCGCCGGCAATTCCTCTGTCATTTTCCCAGAAAAAAACAGAAAACTCAAGAAAAAGAAAAAAGAAAGGTATATAGTTCGCGATGCATATTTGCATAAAACAGGCGTTGATTACTGCCTTTATCACCAACAGAGTGAAGAAGAGAAAAACAAAAAGGACTTCCCAATATCCCATATAAAATAAATCATTAACAAAAAGGAAAGAAAGGGGAGTAATGGTCGAGGCAGCGGACAGGGATGGGGCCGGGGGTGTTGGTTGGTTGATTGATACCTATCGTCGGAGCTCAACAGATACCTTATGCAAGTCGGGAGGTTTGACTACTGTCTTGGCTTTCTACTTTCTATATGGAGGATGCATTTATGTGTAGACTTCAAGTTATTCATGAGAGATGATGCGGATGTTTCTAAGATAAGATACTTAGCAAATAGAAATGAAGGACACTGAGAATATATTATCATACTATTCATTCTTTTGGTTTATTTTATATATAACCGAACTATATAGGGTACTAACTGAATCCAGGGAAAAAAAAAAAAAAAAGGAAACCAATGCAAACCATCCAAGATTGCAGAGTCATTAAAGGCAATATTTTCATGAAGAGATCCATAAGACGCTTTTTCTATAAAGGAAGAGGAAAGAGAGACATCACCGCGCCTCACCCTCCTGTTTCAGAACCTGTAATTCCATCTTCTCGAAACCGTCAACGGCAGCCCCGTACCTCTCGAATACGCCCTTCTGATATCCATCTGCAATCTTCTCGATGAAATCTTCTTCCCTCCACCTCTGTCCAATGAGATCCTCAAACGTCTGTCCATTCTTCCTCTCCAAAGCCCAGACAGCCTTGTAGGCCGCTCCCAGCGCACAGGCATTATCGCCAATCTCTAGCTTATATACACCGTCACTTCCACCGAGGATCTCACCCGCTACCTTGGCAATCGCCTTATTCTTCGACCCACCACCGACAAGATACACCCGTCGTGGCTGAGCTGGCATACCCTGTCCAGGACTAGTGGTAAGACCGCGAGAGCGCAAGCGAAGGGAAAGGAACTGGCTCTCGACGATAGCACGAGCCTCATCGACAGGCTTGTTCCACCCACCATTCGTCTCATGCAGATTACCATCAGCAGGATTATAATCAAACCGCCACTGTCCAGCTCGCAGATTCGGGACGATCTCCGGCCGAGGGAAAAAGAGGCCCATCTTCATTGGATCAGAATCCTTCTTCTGGCCCATGGGCGCCGTTTCCAGTGTGGTCTTGTCGAAGTTAGCCCATGGGTCTTTGTCCCCGGCCATTCCTAGTTTATCGTTGATGGCATCGCGGATCTGTTCGCGGGCCAGGCCGCCGTTCTTGTAGCAGAGCATGAACATGTACAGGCCCGCTGTGGTAGGGTGGTTAAAGAAATGTGTGGCTGGGTCGGGCATGTAGTTGGGAGTGGACATGAGGAAGGTGGTGGAGGTGCCCAGGGAGACCATTGCGTCGGAGGGACGCAGTGGCAGAGCCAGGATGGTTGCTGGGTTGTCACCTGTTGCGGGGATGATTGTGCAGTCTGGGCTGAAGCCGTAGCGTTCTATGTAGTAGCGGTCGATTTGGCCTAGGTTGATGCCGCCGTCTTCGGGGACGGCACCGAGCTTGCGCTTGAGGTCTTCCACGCCGGAGGGCCCGGCACAGAGTTGCAGGAGCTTCTCGTCGTAGGCGCCTTGCTTGATGTTCCAAAGGTTCATGCCGCAGACGTCGGAGATGTCAAAAGGGGCGATGTGGCCCAGGAAAAGGGATGCGAGGAAGGAGGAGACGAGCGAGATTCGAGAGGTCTTTTTGTATACTTCTGGGTGTTTTCTCTGGAAGCGGAGGATCTGGGGGCCAGTAAATCTCTATCGAAGGGAAGGCCATCAGTATAGCTCTAGTCACTGGAATCTTCGGAAAGTAAAGAAAGGGAAAGAAGTAGAGGGCAGGCATCAACGTACATGGTGTGCCTTGCTTCCTGTAGCATATGCCAGCTTGTCCGCGCCGCCCAGGAAGGCATCAAACTCATCACACTCCTTCTGCGTACTGGAATCCTGCCAGTTGGGACTATAGGGATGGGAGAAAGCCCCGCTCAATTGGTCCTCCAGAGACTTGCCAGAGTCCAATTCTTTGAGAAGACGCTCCGCATCCTCTGCCCAGTATACACTGCCATGCTGTTGTCCAGCACCACTGATGCCCTTCACCCGGGCGAAATCCAAACCTTGCTTCTTCAGACCCTCGAGGACGCCATCCAGGGCCTGCAACCACAATGCCACAGGGGCATAGACCTCATGCTCAGCTTCATTGGTAATGACACCCTTTTTAATGGGAAAGCCGCGGGAGTCCGCATCGAAATCGAATTTGGAGACGTAGACGACTTTCAAGTCGGAATTGACGACTAGAGCTTTGAGCTGTTGGGTAGAAAGGTCGAAACCGATGTACAATGGGCCTTGCATTGTGGCAGTGATTGTCAAGTTATCTTTTCTATGTCGCTATGGCGCAATGGAGGTATTTAATTCATTAACTTCAGTTCAAGTGTGTGTGAAAGTTTGTGAACGATAGACGGTGAATATGCGGTGGGAGATGACGTCGATCAGTAGTCACACCGATGGGAGACAAAGAATAGAGAGAGAAAAGTTGAATAATGACGGGGAGCAACGAGGATAAAGAAAGAGAGAACGATGTTAAATAGTAAGGGTCCCACTGGCAAGCATAAAAATTGGGTCATTGAATGGGATCAGTCTTTTCTTTCGTCCATCTTCTATCGTATCTCCTATTGCGAACATTCCAATTCAACCCGCAATTTATCCCCCCCTTCGCCTTCCCACTTCGGCCACTTCAGAACCCACTTTTGCAATACATTTTGAATTTTTCTCCATTACAATCGAAAAATACCCCAGAGAACCAATCAATTACCCACTGCGTACTCCGTACTTTTGATTCCTGCAATCTTTTTGGCTTGTTCTCCAACCATTGAACCGCAATTGCACATCGTGATGTCAAAAGTAAAATAAAATAAAATAAAAAAGTTTCATCTGCAACTAGTACAATTTTTTGTAAATCATTTTTATTTATAGACCCACTCACCACCACCGGGAATTTACCCAATTTACCCGTTGAACGGTGAAAGGGCTCTGTTAAATTCGATCTTCCACACTAGACAGGGGGACCCTTATGACCGGTTGCTTACTTTCTGCTCTAGAAGTTAATTAATATTCGTCACGATCGAACGTCTAGAACGGCTTTTTATCCTAGTTCACGTGGACGCCGGGATTGTACCTCGTGAACAATCCAAGAACAGTCGAGAGCTGCTTGGCTAATTTTTCTAAAACAATTAGCCAGTTTGATAAGGGATTTGGGAGATTGTTGTTGTTTGTTGTTCTTTATTTCAAAATTTTCATGGAAAATTTAACTTTCAACATATTGTTTTCAGCTCTTGTTGAGTTGATTGGCTTATCGCATATATCTTTGTAAAGTCGGTCTACAATGGAAACGTCACCGCAATATCCAGGTTGGGAACCTATTCTCTAGCTATATCAGATCTTGAAATAGAAGCGTATGACCTGTCGTACACGTAATATGTACTTCTGCTGTCCTTGCCACTGCAAATAAGACTGATGATGGGGTCAGCATGATAGGTCTAGAGTACGCCACAAGAGGGTGTATCTTGCGACTTCAGGAAGAACTTGTATGTAATACACAATCCAACAGTGATATAAGCATGAGATAAGTAGTAGTCATCACATTGGTCACATGGTGGTGTCTGAACATGCTTAAAACATCCGTCCAATGGGATTTGCTCCGCGTACACTTGATGCAAGTGGCGGGATATACGGAAGGATCGATGGGCGTTACTTCCACTGATTTGCCCCACGAGAATACCGAAAGCTACTTCGACTGTAATGTACAATTAACATCTCCGAGGAGATCTGAATGGTACACAAGAAGCCCGCAGTACATGCTGTAGATTCTATTCAGCCAGTATATGTACATACTGTACATGGTTTGCCAGCCATGGCTGACGTCCTCCTCTATCGACTTCTTTTCTTCCCTATATCCAATCGTTTCTTCACGCCTGCCAGCTAGACCCAACCTCTGTGTGATCTAATTTTCACCAGCCACAATCTCCACCAGCAGATAAACAGGACATGGAGATATCATCTCCAATGGTGTATTCATGGGGTATCACATGATCCTTCGAGGTCCGATGTGCAAAACGGGGCACGAACTATGCAAACACACAACAAGAGCTTCAATAGGCTCGATACAAAGCAAAATATGCAAAATAATACAAAGCAAAAATAGAGATGTCTCCTTAACGCCTCTTGCGAACATCATGTTCGTGCACATCATGCCCATGATCATGCCCGTGCGCTTCACAGTCCGTGTCACCATCCTCCGGTTCCGGGTTGGCTTGGGATGCAACTTCAGCAGGGATGAACTCTTCGGAGAAATTCAGTTCTTCATGCTCGAGGGGGATAAATCGCACTTTGACTCGCTTAACGCCGCGGACGCCCGCTCCGATGGCTGTCCTGACAGTTTCCTCAATCTCCCGAGATCGATTGATGGGCCATGCGCCCGGCACTGCCAATTCAATATCCATGAGATAGTTCTGGCCAGATTTCATGCCCTGAATATCGCGTATCTTGATCGCACTGTTATCCTGCAATTTCGCGAGCGCCTTGGAAGCAGTCTTCTGCACCGATTCCTTGATCTCATCGTCCACGGCAGTATCGGCCAGCTCCAGAAGTGACGAGCATGTATTTCCCCATCCGGCTTTGATGACCATCAACGAGATAAGGAGTCCACCCACAGGATCCAACCAGGAAGCGTCTTTAAACAAGTACGTGCCGCCAATGGTGAATAGAGCGACAATGCTGGTGAGGGAATCAATGCGATGGTGGATAGCATTCGAGGCTAAAACAGACGACTTGCGCTCATTGGCGACTTTCATGGCTTTTGCATTACACAATAACCGTTAGCTCTCGGGTAAGATTGAAGGGCAACCCGAAGGTACTCACTTGCGTGGTACAGCCATTCCTTTACCACAATGGACCCAGCGGCCAACCACGCGGCATGAATGCTGGGGCCAAGAACGTCGATTCCGTGACTATGCGAATGGCCGTGTCCCAAGTGAGAGATCGCCTCCGCCGCCTGGGGGTAGAACTGGTCTAACAGAACTTGACCGGAATTCAGGCCCATAAACACGCCTCCGCAGAGCAATAGCCCACTCACGCCCAACGCACCAATGCTCTCAATCTTTCCGTAGCCGTTTGGGAACCTTTCAGACGGGGGCTTGAGCGACCAGGCGACTGTCCCCAGCGTGAGGATGTCCGAGACGAGATCTGTAAGGGCGTGGTAGGCGTCGGCGATCAAAGCTTGCGAGTGGAAGACGTAACCTCCGATAAATTTGCCAATTGCCATTGCAAGATTGGCGACCAGGCCGATCCGCGTAATCCGAACGCCGGCGTCGTTCTTGTTTGTAGAAGTCAGGTACACATTGCCGCCGTGGTGGTGATGATGGTGATGGTGACCGCCGTGGCCACCATGGCTTCTGGTTTGCGTCGCCATCAGATGTAGGGGTGTGTTAATAGTAGACGTGGTGGTTAAGGAAGGGAGTGGGACGCGAGAAGCATTGACGGAGTTGAAAGGGATGAGGGATCTGGCGGAGTTCTTATGGCGCGAGGAAAACGAGGTTGCCGACGTGCGCAGAACACGCAGCTGAGGTCGAAAAGGTAGAACAAAGCCGGAACGCCCTACTCGAAACCTACCTATGGAACAACGGAGGTTGGATGGGGATCCGGGCGTTGGTGATGGATGGGCCCTCCACCGCAGGGGGTGCGTCAGCGGCATCAGGCCGGGTACGTAAGTCCAATTCAGTACTAATTGTTAATAGTGGCAGTTAAATAGTGTAGGTCAACAAAGACCGCCAAAGCCAGGACACTATATTTTTTGTAACCGTGGTGTGGCGTGCCCATAGTTTGGCCCGAGAAGAAGGAAATGAGAGAAATCGATCACTTTCTAACTATAATGACGTTCCTTCCATCCTGTCGTGTGCTTCAACGCCAACCATTGTAATCCGGTCCGGCAGATACAATCCCGATATGTGCTGACGACTCTCCGCCTCCGAACTGCGGCGTTCTGGACTCCACTGCCCTATGATGGGGGCTCCATTACTATTCCTTACGCCTGGCAATGGCTGACTCTTGTCATAAAAAACACTACCGCAAAAGCCAATAATTCCTCTCTAATTGTCATCTTCTAATTTCAGGGTCTAGTTAGGTACTCAAAGAAATTAAATTAAGATTAACAAATCATCTCCTCTCTCAGTCGCCAATGCCTCTCTGTCTCACATAATAGGCTGATTTCTTTCCGTTCTCGTGATCAATCTTATCAATCTATACACAGTAGAAACCGTTTCACTCCGTAAATCCGACATCCAGAAATAACTTTTCTCTCCTGTCAATGCTTCTGTCAAGAGTGCATGAAATAAGAAACAACCTAAAGCTAAACACACATACCCAAGCAAATCTTGGCTTCTACAATACCCAACGGCCATACAGTTCATTACGTGGACGGCTCCGTCCGCCAAGATATATAGCGACGCAACTACCCCATATACCAAGCTACCAATGTTTCGAAATGGAGATTTCTTGGCCCTTTATCTTGACATAGCGTACGTATACAAGATCATGTTGATCATTGCAGCTGAAGAGGAATTCTTTAGTTCCGCTTAGTCATTAAAAGTTAAAATTCAGAGACACATGGAGCCACAAAATTAGAACCATGGTCATAGGCACCGGGTGAGTCCTGTTTCAGAACGGCTCAACGGCCGAGAATAAATAGGACAGCTGAAAAGAAGGGCTTAGCAAAAAGTTTGCTTAAAAAGAAAGAAAGTTAAGTGGTGCTTCCCGGAATCGAACCGGGGCTGGCACGGCCACAACGTAACGTCCTACCACTAGACCAAAGCACCTTGTTTCTATATTTAGAACACAAACTTTTGACTACATAAGCCAGAGCCACAACTGATGCACCCTTTCGGCGAGATACATACAGCGCACGGAGTACAGCTCTGGTGTACTAGACGGAAAGATTTTGGGTAAACATGATAGGCTGAAACTTGTGGTTTCCTACTGTTACATTCGAGTCAATAAGAGTTCAGTGACTTAAATTATCGAGGGCTTATAGAATGTATGCAGCATACTCAACTTTGACCAGGGTCATACACTACAGGTATGTCAGGACAAGCCCAGCGCACTGTGGTGATTCTACCACCCCCACCGATCTATGGCCGCCTTGGCTCAATCTGCAGTTCAAGGGACAGATGTCTAATGCTAGAAACTGAAAGGTAAAGAAAAATCTATTGACACTATTAAACGCTTTAAATCATTGTACATCTGGCATACGGACCGCAATGTCGCCTGACTGCGTAATATAACGGACCCAGGGTAGGGAGGGGTATTGGAGCTGTGACATGACTATTAGTCGTGGACTCATCGTTGGTATATAAGACGAAGCATAGCACGCCAGAAGTAGAATGAAAAAACATACCTTAGGTTCAGTAATCTTCAAGTACCGTACTTGAATACCACTTGTAGTGAAGTAAGGAATTTCGAATTTGACGTTAATGGGCCGTTTGGCCTTGCCGCCTCCAGTGCCGCCCATGCTGCCTCCGAAACCTCCAGTCATACCACCTCCATGCTCATCATCTCCCTTGACGGATGGGAGACCCAGCTCAGCGCGCATCAGGAACTCCTTTCCACCACCGAACTGCTTGATTTTCCAGATAATAGCGGACTTTTCTGGCGCATAGTGAACCGTTCCAATGTTCGTTCGGAAGCGCGGTGAGTCTGCATCCTCTGGTACAGGCACAAGGATCTCCACATTATTGGCCGTGCTGCGGCGCTTGAACTGTGCTTTGGCCTACAGAGAATAGGAAGATTAGTTCATAGTCGACCCAAGTGTTCAATGCTGCCAGCTCACTTACCTTCAACATATACTCCATCCGAGAGCCTGAGTGCGACTCCACAAGACATTCGACCCAGATAAGGGGCTTCACTTGTGTGTTTAGACGATAGCTCATAAGCTCAAACTCTCCATCCGGGGGGATAAAACTGATCGTTCGATCATTCTCGAACCTCGAAAGTCGAACACATTGATGGAATTTGACGTCCTCCATCTCGACAGCCTTGCCTCTTGTGGCACGGCCCGTCGTCTCGAACATAACCTTGTCATTCAGACCCAAACGAAGTTCTGGCATACCACTTAGGTAACACTTCATCTTGATAGCACCCAGAATCTCAGATCGCAGGACGTTTCCAGACGCAGATACGAGGAGATTCAGAGATTCGACAACATCAAGGAATACTTCGTTCTTCCGGTAGCGAATGCCTTCACTTCGCCAGGAGACCGCATTGGTGACGGCAATAGGAGGACGTGCCTGAACTTCAAGCTTATGTGACTCTTGTGTGATGTACCTGATACCATATGAGCAACATTGCCTTTAGTTATGTTCTGCCACAGTTGTCGTCTTACTCTTGCAATATCTTGCTCTCCGTAGTTTGTGGGTATCCGAAATCCATCATCTCATCGAGCAACTCATAGATGATGACGAAATTGTCGCGAATACTCTCTTCCTCCAAGACTTTGAAGTACTCCGTGAAGACCTCCACAATTTTGTGGAGGAAGAGAAGGATTTCGGTCGCATTAGTGTTCTTCTTTGTCAACGCGAGGATGTAAAGGTTGCTGTGGCGGATATAGAGATACTAGATACCCCACGTTTTATCAGTAAGTTGAGGAGGAAAGGCTATTGGCTACCTGGTCCCAAGATGAGGTGTCGCAGTAGAGGCGGCAAGCTATAGGGGATGAAGAGAAGGAAAGCGGGCTGCGGGGACGGGCGGGGAGCAGGTGCGAAAACCAATGCGATTGCGGGCAAAACATACATTGATTCCTTCATGAGAGAAGCATGGCGGTACGGCGGAGCTTTCTTCTTCTGCGTCACTGAGGAGGATAGGAAATTTCTCAACTGCGGACATGGGAATGTCTCCGCGGTAGTTTCGGGCTAGAAGGGTCTATTTGACGGTGAGCGCAAGAATTCATGGTGGGTATAGCGGTCATTGAAAAGAGATACCGCCAAGCATCTACTTACCTTGCCCTTCAAATCTAAAAAGAAGATAGCCGACGCCATCGCGGAGGGTTGGAGATCGTGTGGGAGTCGTGAAAGTAAGGGTGAATGTCAATAGGGCAGCAAGGAATCGGCGGGAGGCTCCTGACTTAGTTCAACGGTAAGAGGCCAACGAAACACTAGCTGGACATTCTGCGATGGAATGGGTTACGTCGCAATCAGCATCAATCCAACAATGGATAACAGCATAATTTTCAAATTAAGTACTACCAGGGGAGAAACTCACAGGAAGAAATATGGAATTAAAGACTGGCCTGGCAGCGTCAGTGTGTAGGACGAGGCTCTCTATCTCCTTTACACATTCAGCTCATTTCCGTTCCACTATATTGAGTACTGCCACGCAATATACCACCCGCCGCCCCTCTGACCGCCTGCTTAATGCCTGCTACCAAGAAATAGTATAAGAACTTGCGATGAAGACGCCCACCATACAAACTGTATAGTTCGCTCTACAATAAGCTTGACCGGACTGGGACATTGATGATCATTCCAATTACTATGACGAGTCTGAGAAGTAGTAAATAAATGACATCGAGTTCCATCAAACATTATCTTGAGTCGTCCCATCAACAATCTTCTCGTTGTTCCATTAGTTAAAATCAGACCACCATTGCGTGAAAGAGTTGCTTGTACGGGGTACAATCGCGGCATATAGCCCATAAAGGGCTTTATGAACCCCATAGTCTATAAGAAAAGCCTTGAATCGAATACGGATCTTCCTATGATCTTCCCATCTGCGTCGGGCTGGTGCCTGTACGGCTCTTCCTGAAGCACGCGATAGGTTGGCCAATTCAATTGCTGGGCCATGTTCTGCTCAGCTATCTGGCTGAAGGCTCACAAAGATCGATCAGCCTCACTCAGGTCTTTGAGCTCACTCAGTATGCGCTTCTGTAAGCGCAATATGTTTACAGGTAGTCTCAGCAGACTCCGGCTGACTGTCGATCCTCAAGCCGAGATTTCTCCAGGTGTCTCATAGACAATAGAAAGCAGAGCAATCTTCTTTATTAAGACCTCCACGAAATTGTGAAATGTGTAGCAAGCAGAGTCTGCATAGCTCGGTGGTATATCATAAAGAAGAAAGCCAAGCCTATCCAGCTTTAGCGGGCTCAAGAGGGCTCAGCTGTATTCGCACCATTCCTGATCGGGCTAGTGTACTTTTCGCACTAGAGTATTTCTTCCGCAATTTCTTTCCCTCTTCTCACTTTTTTTTCTTCTTTTATCCCAACGCTCCCAATAGACAGTGCAAGGCAGTACAAATTACGTTCTGTGATTTCTGGGGTTATCGTACATTCTGTATGATGGTCCCAGTTTTTCATTGCTGACTTGCGATACAGCGGCGCGAAGACTATGCATCGTAAAGAGGGTTCCATAAGAGCTGGCCGCGTATTTTACTCTGTTACTCGGGCGGTGTCAGAGGAACCGGACATACCTATTATTAATAAACAATTCTATTCTCATAGTGTTTTGCGCGTTCTCTTAACACGTTCCACAAGAGAGGGCCCGTCAGAGGAGAGGATCCTTCCGGGTGGTATTCGAAAATCAATATAAGACATGGTCGTAGTAAAAGTACATATATGGTGGATGACCAGAACCCCCAACACATACAGAGAACATCCAAGATATAAAAAAAGACAAGAAAGCGAAAAGGAGATAACGCCTCGAAATGCTCCTGCGGCCATTTCCCAACAATGATATCCCGACTTAAGCCTTGAATCCCAAAGGTTCTAATATCCGCTCGCGTGTCACCTTGTTGGCAACGAGACCACCCTTCTCCAGGGAGATGGCACCGACAATCGCATACATCGTGTGGGCAAGAACAAGTTCGATTCCGGAGCTCGCAAGGTTGTTAGGCTGGGCATCGGTAATTGTTAGCAAGGTACAGTATAGCCATTTGCAGTGAAAGCAGTATGCTGCAAAACCATAGAAAAGAAGGATATCCCATTATCTTACCTTCCGAGGACTCCATCTCAGGACCTTCTGCAGCTCATACTTCTGCGCAACCTCCGCAATTTGTGCTTTGCCTACCAAGAAATTCTTGTTACGGGTGAGGTTCTCCAGGCCATCCAATGCCGGGTGCGTGAAGGGCACACGGTCAAACGCATCGGGGGTAGCAGTGGATGCCGCACTTCCGGGGCTCTGCACCATGGCCAGAGAAGCCTGTAACTCAACGATCCGTCGTCCTAAAGTGCAATTGCCGGTTAGCCCTGTGCATCTCGCGAATCGCAGAAGCGCATCCTCAGACTCCTACACACCTAAGAAAGCCAGACGGTCGTTGAATCCTCTTCGACCCTGATCGAAACTCTTGTGCGTCACGGCCAGCCATTTGGTTTCGTCCGAGAGGAGCTTGTCACCATCATTGCCTAGCATGCGGATGTAGAATTCGTCAAGGACCTTCGGATCGGCGTTGACAGGGTATTCACGTCTCTTGGTATTCAATCGCAGGCTGAAGGGGGCTTTTGCAAGGGGAGGGGTATAGGACCATCGAGGCTTGTCTGCATAATCGACCGGTGTCTGCTCGGTGGATGTCGACAGACCACGACGGAGGAGGGAGGCGGATCCAATCGTGCTAGGACAAACGATAGTACGGCATGCGGAACAGGCGATGGTCCTGGCCGCCCGAGTTGGTAGCATTGAAGCCATTGTGTGGGTCGAAGAGCTGAAATCCGCAGATGTGGGAGAAACGGAGGCAATTCACCTGTCCGGGCTTTTCACAGCGGCCGCGATGGAATTCGAATGATGGGTTGGAAAGATTTCGGAGATGCGGCGCTAGTCCCTTTTGGGATAGTGCAACCCGGCCGATGTATTCCGTCTATACAGTATAAACAATAGTAGAAAGAAAAGCAAATCCTATTCATTCCTTGAGGGAAGGCCTATTGAATTCTGTATCACAATAAGGGCCTAGACTTCCCCTTCAGTCGTCGGGCTGAGCCACCTCTGTTGATCTAGTACCAGAGGAAACTCCCCCCCCAACATCATATCAATCTTGGGAGATCACATCAGCCAGTAAACAATCCAATGGCAGGCCACGAAAGGCAACACGGACCATATTAGCCCTGTGTACAGGTCTACAATAGCAAAAGTATCATGTATATATATCATGATGAAGTATAAGGGATGATATAAGGAATTTCATTGCGACCCTATCAGATACCTACTACCAAATAACAAATGCCTTGCCCGAGCGGCATTTGAAACTGTGAAATCCAGCAACTTACGTGGAGTTCTAAGAGAGGTTATAGAAACTCCCTTTTTTAATCTTGTAAAAAAAAAAAAGTCAGTTGCAGCTTACACAAAATCAACGATGATATGTCTTTTTTACCACCCAGACTTACCTAGTGGCTTCACTCAAGCCGCATGGGCCGCTACTGACCGGTTTCACAAAATGCTCGAACAGTGATGCTAGCTTGTTGGCCACTTTCCGGTGGGTATTGTCCCTTTGTAAGACAAGGTATATTCAACGGTCCAGAATCAGAACAGTCAGCGTTCCAGCTTCACTTAAAGTCCCTAGCGACGCTTCTCTCCTTTCCGTGAAACCCGGCAGTAGCAGTAAGGAGGTGGATGGTCATCAGCAGCAGCTTAGCTATATCGCTTTCTCTATCAGATGTATGATCCTTTTGCTGTTGTGTAGAGCATTTTGTATTATAAATCTCCGTGTACACGTAATTGGCGGTAAGCATTGGGTGTGCTCTCCCGACCTAGCTCTATTAAGGTGACACCGAGTCAGGGGCCCATGGCTGGCGCCACTCTCGTTGACATAAGTCGACTGAACTGCCATACTTTCTAAGAAGTCCGAATTCATTCAAAGATGCCTAGAACATGTTCTAGTTCACTGGGTGAGCTGAACGAAAGCATTGAGGAAAATGGTGCATAACAGATAAAAAGAGTGCGAGATAGGCGAGCCTAAAACAATAACTTGTCGATGGATTCCTGCAACGAGAATATTTCTTGTGGAATCTGTCGTTCAGACCTTTAATTTACCGGGCGAGTGTGCCTTCTAACGACTTCCTGCTCCAGGTTAGGAACAATACTCCACGTTGATGCAGTACAGAGACAATATGCCGTGGACAGAGCGGAGTAGGCTTCGTCCTGGCTTGAAGGTATAACCTATCGAGGCCCCTTCGTCTGTGGACAGTTATTTAATATATCGAAGAAATACCGGTGTGGTAGCGCTTGCCGCGGGATATGTTCTCTTCCAGAGTTTTCTGCGAATATAGGAAGTAATAGGCACTCAAAGCCTGGGGTATGGGACATTATTGGAGAATTGCGTGTCTTTCCTATGTTTAGTGCGACGACGACAACCTGGAGATCGTCCACGTGTTGCATGCTGTGGGGTTCTTCCTATATTATGGGGCCTGTGTTGCGTGAGGGACTGTTTCCGTACCTGCTAGTAGGCTTCTTCGTTGTTTGCTTTCATAAACTGCATCCTCGGACATAGTCGCTAGGGGCGCCAGGCCTATTAAATTATTACATTGATTGGCAAGACCAGAAACCCCCTTTGCTCCTCGAAAATAATAATAACAAATAAACAAATAAATAAAGTCGATGGCGATGGGACACCGGTAGCGTTAGACAAAAGACTTGTTGCGTAATTACCGTTAGACATTTGATTCGAGAGAACTTAGGATCTAGAAGCCTAGGCGTTCGTTTTACATTCGGCGTCGCCAGTATCTTGCCTCTTCATTGTTTGCTTTAACCAAACAGTTTGGAAAGGTTGGCTGGAAATTCGATTATGCTGTATACATTTACTGTCAAACGCACCTGAGCTCATTGAGGGAATCGGTGTCGTGGTTGGTATCCATAGCCCTCATTGAGATTACCGATGTAATCAGAAAGGGTGCTTTTACCTTTTTGGACCTTCATATATCAGGTCTCGTAGCCAGCGCCTCCCGTTGGCTGCTCTGTAAGTAGATAATCCTCTGGTTGGCCAACGAGAACATGCATTTAACAACGCATCTATCGAAGTACGCCAAAGACCAGTCTCGCATCTTTCCTCAGGCAGCACCAACCAAGACTGGACAGGCAGCTTGGAGTAATCAAGGTAGCCGAAGAAACGGTCTGTTTCCAGACAATACAGTGCCGTAGAACCTGTTTGGCCTAGTTTTCCGTTACCAAGAACCAACCCGCAGCAAAGGCCGGAGGCCATCGGTGTTTTGTACACCGTCTAACGTCTTATACATTAGCCTTCCACCGGGCCCTTGCAGGAGCAGCCGACGAAAGATCTGAATCCATTTGCGAAGACCATTGTGAGAGTGTCGGAAGTGTCAGATCCACGCGGCCATTTCCCGTTGCTCGGACGTTTAAAGCAGGATGGCGGTGTACAGTTTGCTTAGAAGAAGCCGCCAGTCGGAAAATGACCTGAAGAGCTGGAGCTATTAAACGATGAGTGATAGCCGGGTATTGGGAGAAATTCTTTTACGGTTCAGGAAATGAACATCAAAGTATTCAGACACTTACTTCAATAGATCTCTTGTGAAAGGAGCGAAGACACTTTGGCCTCTCACACGACAGCGGGCTTCCTTATCTTCTCGTATCTCTTGGGCAACTTCGAGCCAGTTGATAAACAACCTGTGCTGATAATGTTGGCTACCTCATGTAACATGGCATATCGGGACACCGACACCATTTTCAGCTTCTCTTTGAGACATAAGCAGTCGAAACAGTGTCTCAGAAGTATTGTCGATATCACATTGAGTGATTTCTCCGTCCAAGATCCACCTTCACCACCACCGTATCCACCTAACCCGCCACCGAGTCCTGCATAATTTGGGATCTTTTTTTCTCGGACAAGAATATCATTCTTGGTATGAATTGACGCAGTGGGTGAGTTTCAAACGCTCCTTTCATGGGCGGGACGTGTCATGACTCGAAAGACAGCACGCACAAGACTGTCCATTGCATATCTAATATCAGCCCTGATGCTCATAGAAACGCTGACTATTGCGGTGTAGAATACCAAAGAGTTTCAGAAGGCACTTGTTCAATGATGATACCAGACGGGGTTTCATGGGAATGAATGTATATGCGTTCCGGCGGGGAAACGACTGGCAGGGTATGCCTCAAGATTGGAAAGAGACTTGCATTGAACAATGTACAGGGCTGTCTGGAAAGCGGGACTGGGAAGCATAATTTAGAAAACAAGCCTGAACATAACATATGTCAAACTTATAATTCACACAAGTCTTATCTACATCCATGTTAGATACATTGCGATAGAGCGGTAGAAATTCTTCAAAGAAAGCAAAACAGGGAAACGGCATCTTAAATCCAACATTGGTCCTCCTAAACTATTCCCTCTCTGTTTGCTGTTCACCTGTTCGTGCCTGCAATCTTTCGATGATCTACGTCCCCAAGCCCAGAATCAGGGGGGTCTGAAAAAAGAATAATCATGAAATTCAAAAATCAGCCTAGATTGACTGGTATAAGATATAATGCACAGAAAACAGTTTTAGTGAAACAAGATCAGCTTAATAGGTATGACACAAGAAAATCACAGGAAAGCGAGAGCAAGGGCACTGAGGACGCTCAGGCCCACCACAGTCCAACCAGACTTGATGACCTGCTGGTTGGTGATTCCCCTACCAAGATCCCAGACCAAGTGACGGACTCCGTTAAAGCAGTGGTAGGTGAAGGGAAGAGCCATAACACCCTTGAGAAGGACCTTGGCAACAATGGGAAGGGCAGCGAAAGCAGCGGCCACGGAGGCCGACTCCAGATGCCAGCCAAGCAACGGCGAGGCAAGGTATGCAGTCGCGTAAAGATACAGTGAGCCAGAAAGAGCGAATCCGGTAATACGGTGGAAACTACTGCCGATCCAAGTGATCTGAGGGCGGTAGATGGAAAGGTGAGGGGCAACGGGACGGTTCAGACGCTGCTGCGCAAGGATCTTGGTGGGGTCAGAGGTGTTCGAGGTAGTTGCAGCTTGTCTGGTTGTCTAAATTAGCATTTATATACCATTGATTGTCGTACATATGCCTCGTCATCCGAACGCCTGGTAAAATCGGATTTCCATGACGTAGCAACCCATGAAACCTCCACAGCAGAGGCTGTCGCAAAGCGACAGAGGTAAACCAAAGAAATACACTACTCACCTGGTCTGCATAAAGCGTCCCATAGCGACAGCAGCTGGGGTTGCGGAGTTCATCAAAGACCAGCGCATGGCATAGGGCTGCTGGACGGCAACTGTAACAAGTTAGTGATGCTCAATTTAAACATACAGTACCCAAAGGGGGCACATACGCCGCCGCAGCGATTGCTGAGCAACCTTCTGAGAAATCATGATGTGTTTTGAGGACCCGTTCAACGGTGCAGAGCTGATAATCCAGACAAGTAGCCGTCGTCGTCGTCCAGGAAGAAAGACGCCTCGAACTCCCGACTCTCGTAACGCTTCGGAATCACGGGACGGACAACCTCGGGCTAGGTTCCAGTCACGGGACTAGCGGCTGTTTTGAAGAATCGGCGAATCAGAAGAGCTGGATTACCACCCGGAAGATTCTTCTTCCATTCCACCTCCGCTTACCGATTCCGGGTTTTCTCTCATGTGTGTGCTTTTTTTTTTTTCTCTTTCTTCCTTTCTTCTTTTCTTCTCCCAAGGGTCTCAGCCCACGTTGTCTACCACAATTGTTTGGGATGATGTTGACGTGCTAAGCAAAGCCTCACTGGTTTCGGCATTCTGTCGCGACCGCCGAGGTTTATAAGATCCTGAGAAGGAGTTCTGTCCCGTCGTTAATCGCCCATTCTTCTCTTTCCATGAGATGGCTGGGTTTCATATCAGGGTTACAAATCATCATAAGTATATCAATGAGCAAGTCACTACAAAGTAGGCGTGTAGGACGGGCCTGTAGTTCCAGTAAAGTGCCAGGAAAGCACTACAAGAAACCTTCTACGCGAAGTTTGCTGTGTCAAACCTGGGTGAATTTGAGTGTACGTGCGGAGTATACTCCTTAGGGCGGCCATCACTGAGAATCCGTGGTGGCCAGTTCGAGACCCGTGAATACATCTCCGGTCTTAATACTCCGTTCTCTGTTATATACAACTCAGCCAGACAGCTTTACCTGCCAACACCGCAACGAGGCGCGCCTCAAAGGCTTTGATGCCTAGGGGCCCCTGTCTCTTGAAGCTAGGTAGAGGAATAGGCTCCACAATTGGCTAAATATATGCCGGGGAGAAAGTTATTCGAACTCGGGCCGATTAACGGCTTATTTACTACCCGAGTGACGTATTAGGCTAATTAGCAGAGAGGATGTGGAGGTGAAGAATGAGGGGAATTGGGGTTATCAAGCTTTCATTGTTCATTTGAGTGGGTGTATCATCCACTCATGCCATCTCTATCTCGTCTCTCATAATAATCATCTTATACAGTCCATCAAGCTCTCTACGCATCACCAGCATCGTCTTTCTGCCACAAATATCACTAGCATAGATCGAACTATAACATGGCTGCTCAAACAGGCTTGGATGTTCTCCGTACGAGAACTATTGTTGACTGTGATACCATGGACGAAGAAGGTACTTGCCCCACGTACTATCTAACGGTTACTGGGTGGCATGCAATCGGGCTTTGTATTGATAATCCTTTAGTTGCCAGAACCCTAGGTCCATTTCAAGACTGTACCTCCAATCAAGCTATCGCGTACGGAGAACTTTCCAAACCCGATCATAAGGAATTGATCACTTCCTCTGTTGTAAAGGCTAGGAATCTCTTATCTCGGTTCCCGGGCCTTTCCTTGGAGGAATTAGCTATAGAGATAGCGGTATGTTATCACATAATAGAATGGCGCCGATACTCGAGTAGGACTAACGAAGGATATAGATGGTGAAACTGGCCTTGAGAATTGCTCCTCATATCAGCGGCCATGTCCATATCCAGACAAACCCTTACTATTCTTACTCAGTCGAGAAGACTACTGTCAACGCTCTCAGTAAGTCATTATCTACTTTTACAACGATATCTTCTCTCTAGCAAATCGAAACTTACATTCTACCAGGAATTATTCAACTCTTCCAGTATTTACAACCAGGTTTCGAGCAGTCGCGTATCTGCATCAAAATCCCAAGTACATGGGAGGGTATGGTAGCCTGTAGGACCCTCGAACAAGCTGGGGTACGCACACTCGCCACCACTCTCTTTACCCTAACACAGGCGGTGCTTGCTGCGGAGGTTGGCTGCACATATGTAGCACCCTATGTCAATCAACTTAAAGTACACTTCGAGCCTGGGTGAGTCGGAAGCCTCAGAAGCTTTTCGTAAACAGGGCAAAAGAATATGTCACTGACGCTCTCGCTCAGCTTCACGGACCCAAACAAGCTGCTACCTCTCTGTGTCGCCATCCAGAAGTACTATAAATCGGTCAATGCTAAAACCCAGGTTCTTCCAGCCAGTTTAACTTCGACAGATGAGATATTTGCGATGGCCGGTGTAGATCATATCACCATCGCGCCGAATCTCTTGCAGCAGCTCTCGCAGCCAAATTCGGTGCCTCAGATCCAGTCTTTGTTCGACAGTGACGCTCCTGCATACCTCCCTTTGTCGTCAGTGTCGTACGTCAATGATGAATCGGCGTATCGTCTTGCCTTCACTAGAGACCTCCATGGGGCAAGCGAGGAAAAGCTGACTCAGGTAAGTGGATTGGGCTGTCGTTTTTCAACATCTTTTATTAACTCGCTGACATATACAGGCTGTCAATATATTCTGTGACATGCAAGACAAGCTGGTCCAGCTTATGAAATCTGTGGTGTAAGATGCACGTAAGGAGATGACTCAGCCAGGGGGAGCTTCAAAAGAACGATGGATAGTATGAGTTAATAGGAACTAGTTAATGAATACTTTGGTACAAACCACTCGCTCCTCAGTATTTGTTATTTCTATATTCTTTTGCAAATCTAAGGATTGTACCGGATATATAAGATGTTAGTGAGTAGTACATAAAATAGAATAAACAATTTAAATAATTACTATATTGTAGAGAAAATATATAGTTAGTTCTACACCCGGTTCTCTATACATTCCCTTAGTATACTAGGCGTAAAACGCAACAGTTTCTATTGGCTTGGTCTTACCCTCGATGCAGATCCCTAGCAAAATAGGCTCACAGTCAACAATTCAGTTTTATCCCACCCATGGTAGAGCAATGGATGATGTATTCACTGATTACCTCACTTGAAGGCCCGTGATCTACACGTGACATCCCGGATCATCGTTTCCCCTCATCATGCAACGATGAGGCTGGGGCTGGTCAAGTGCTCATCCAGCACTAGTAGACCAAAGTGCATATAACACCGCCTTAGCTCAAACGCCAGCGATTGATGCAACAAAGAACTCAACCGATGCCCGAAACCAATCCACCACGCCCCCGTCTTCCCCATTGAACTAAAAGAACCACTACCCGCACTCTGCGGGGTACAGTCAACCTCCGGAACAACCCCAACAACCAGCAACCATGGACGTCCGAAAGAAGAAGAGAAAGGTGCTCCTAATGGGGAAGAGCGGCTCGGGGAAGTCCTCCATGAGATCAATTATTTTCAGCAACTACGTCGCCAAAGATGTCCGTCGGCTAGGCGCTACAATTGACGTGGAACACAGCCATGTCAAGTTCATGGGGAACCTGACCCTGAACTTGTGGGACTGCGGAGGCCAAGACGCCTTCATGGAGACATATCTTGCCTCGCAACGGGGGAACATCTTTTCGGATGTCGCGGTCTTGATCTACGTCTTTGACATCGAGTCCCGCGAAGTAGAACGAGATCTTGACACATACCACGCCATTATCGGCGCCCTGAAAGAGTACAGCCCCAACGCCTATGTCTTCTGTCTCGTCCACAAGCTCGATCTCATTCAAGCCGAGCATCGCCAACGCATCTACGAAGAACGCTCCGCCCTCATCCGCAGCCGCTCGGACCATTTCTCCATCGACACCTTCGGCAGCAGTATCTGGGACCAATCGCTCTATAAAGCCTGGGCCGGCATCGTCCACCGTCTCATCCCCAATCTCACCGTCATCGAACGCTTCCTGCACGCCTTCGCCAAGCGTATCGATGCCGAAGAAGTCATCCTCTTCGAGCGCTCGACTTTTCTAACCGTCACTTCCGTCGCCTCGGAGATAGGCGACCTCAATCCCATCTATGATCGCCACGAGCGACTCTCCAATATAATGAAGGCGTTCAAGCATTGCGCGGCCCGGAATACCCATACCACGCCCGCCTCGGCCGGGTTCGTCGTCATGCATACGAAGACGCCCCAGTTCAATGTCTTTTTGGGCCGGTTCACCGATAACACATATATCTTCCTTGTCGTCCCGCCGGGTGAAGCAGCTTATAACTGCGCTGTACTGAATACAATGTTGGCCAGGGAGGGATTCTCAAAAGCAGCAGCGATGGGTCACGGGGATGGATTCCCGCTTCCTGCGCCAGAATCTCCGGACGGTGAATTAGCCAACAATTCTCATGCAAATGGTTAACTGTAGTATCACCCAACCAAAAGAAAAACAACAAAAAAAAGTAGCAAAAACAAGAGAAGAAAGACGACAGGGCAGGGGAAAGGAAGGCTAAAATTGTCAGTATATCGTCAAGCTCTTTACTGTGTTAGATACCCAAGCATGAACATGTCACATTATTCCTATTACCTTTACTACTGCTAGCTAAAGGTGGAAATTGAAATAGGAGTTTGATTAATAGGTCCCTGGTCTACGGTATATGCCCTTCTGTCCGAAAGAGGAAAGGAGACAGGGCGTGATGCTTAGCTATTTTACCTTTTCATTTTACCAGTGTCCTGGAAAACTAGCGCACTTGACATTAGTGCTGAGGCGTAAGGCTTTCAGATAAGGTTAAAGTATCAATGGCTAGCATGAGCCTCTAGCTCCGGCCTATAGTGAATTTCATTATACTACACTATCGTCTCTAGACCGACTATCCACCATTTCCAGAACATCGCCTACTAGGCGATTCCCTCTTCAAGATCCAAAAAGTCAGTTATGCTTGGATTGACGTGTTATAACAAGGCCACAGACTAAAGGGCCGTATCGCTTTCCTGAATATACAGAATGCGTGTAATATTAGATAGCGGATGGCGTCAGGTCACAGCTCGCAGGCAGTACGTAAATCTGTCGCCAGTCCCAAGGTCATCAGTACTTTTATGAGACATCCCCCCAAAAAGAAATGTACAAGAATGTATCACCATCCCAAAATAGTAGCTCTACAGCAGAAGATATAGCTCCTTTCGCAAAGATGCCGATGGAGTGAAGTGGAAAGAACGGGAGACATAAGCATCTGGTCATTAAAAAGTCGTAAGGACTTCCGCCACCCATCAACAGGTACAGCTGGCGGAGTCAGGTATCACGAATCGACAGGGTATGCTAAACATTAGAAAACAGTACCATCGGAGCGTATCATAATCGGTGGTTCCTTCGTGTTTGGCCTCGATACCTCGGCAATCTCACGGCCGCCCTATGAATCCATCAGCAAAGTGCAATAGAGCTGGAGAATAATAAATAAGACTTACCTTCCACGATCCAGCTTCGAGCATCTGTGCAAGGGTTAACTGGTCCTCTCCAACTAATCCTAGCTGAGAGTTGACCGCCACGAGCAGCTCGTCCAAAAACCCAACTGTGACGGCGCGCCATTCCACAACTACATCATCGTCCGTAGAGAAAAGAGGAACAACTTCCATGTTTGGTTGACCCTTGATCTGCGCGTTCTCTTTATATGCAGCAATGCCTCGTTGAGCATCAGCTTCCTTGAGAGTTAACAAGCCCATATCGATCAACAGGCCGCCATTGCGATACTCGGGAAGACCTGTTAGGAGCTCGCTGCCGGCAAAGTGAATCTTCATCAGTTTCGACATCGGAACCATGATGGAGTAGCACAACCACTGTGTGAGTTTATGGAATGGGACAATAGTCTCCCAAGGTTGCGCGGGAGGGGACGGAGGCAAGTCAGAGCACGGCCAAGCATCTCCGATCGACAAGCCGTCGATCTGTGTTCTGGAAGGCGGCCAGATTGGTGTCAGCCCGTCCATAAGGACGGACCAGAGCGTGGTAATAGGAATAATCGGGACTGACGAAGCTTGTGTCGAGGGATGTGAGAGAAGATAGTCTGAGGTAAATCTTTGTTAGCAGGTCATCAATAAAGCATGCCAGCCAGTTAATCACTTACCAAGCATATTTCCTGGCCTAGCATCCACCCCGAAGAAATCCTGATTGTTCAATGCCTCCGAGAGTCGAATCAAGAGTCCGGCACGACCTTCGATACCTGCCAATGGGTTGTTCTCCGAGTGTTGCATGCCCTTAGCCAGCAGTTCCACCGTGATCTTCTTCAAACCGGCGCCGTCCACCTGGCATGGCTCGGTGGGATCACTACTGAAAAGTCCGCTCTTAAACATCTCAAGTGTAGCAACAGCCAGCCCCTCGCTCCGCGAGAAGAATTTGCCAGACTCCTTCGATTTATAAGACCATCTAGTTCCAGCACCAGCGTCCAGAAGGACGGAAACGACAAAGAGGTCGATTAACCGTCGAGTTCGTTCTTGCGCATCGATTGTGCTAGGCCAGGACTGCAGCAGCTGATTGATGCGGGGTCGGCCACCCACATCGAAGTGCTGCCAGCGACCATGGGGAGGAATCGAATCATAGTCCGGCGCATAATCTCTCTTCACGTGCAAAATAAAACAGTTAGTCAAACCGAGAACATCACATTATGGTGAGAGAGGGGGGTTTTATGTATAGTAAGTTCGCTCGCTCACCTTGATGATGGATACAATGTAGGACGCGGTGGCTTCGAACTTGCTCATATCAACATCGAAATGGTTAAGCTTGTTTCTTTTCGCCTTCCCAAAGACGAATCTAGAACGCTCTCGAACGGCATGTATGCTTCGCAGGTAGGCTGCAGGGTCTAAGGCAGGGTCGGGCGGTTTGGCAATCGAAATTTCCGGGATGGAAGCTGGCAAGCCACTGCCACTTCCCTTAAAACCGGGAGATTTCAATGAGGCATTCGATGTACGAGCGCTGTTCGCCGATACAAATGATTCTTGTTCGTCCCTCTCGGTCTGGATCGAGTTTTTGGAGTCCTTGCGCTTGAAAAGACCCATGATGAAATGGGGATCTCGTGTGAATTGGGGGGGAGGACGCAGGGAGGGTCCGGATATTGGCGAGGAGAGAGAAAGGAAGAATGACACTGGACAAGGGTGGTTGCGAGAGAGATTGAGAGGGGAAGCGAACAGGAGTTACACCAGTAGGTGATTCACGACTACTGGAACCGGGAGAGAACCGGACAAAGAAGGTCACCCAGAAGGGGAAAACGCATAAACAGAGGAATGATGATCTGCGACGGCTTCGGGAAGGTTGGAAAGAAGAGAAGAACTGCCGATTTGAACTTGTGTTGAGCTCGTCTATTTTTTTTTTTTTGGTTGTTGGAATTTTTTTTTTCTCTTTTTTTCTTTTTTGAATTTGGAGTAATTTTCCCACGGGTATAAAAAAAGGCCAAATAGGACCGAATAACAAGCACAATTATAAAATACGGGGCGGGTCGGCTGGCGAGATGAGTTAGGAAAGGTTAGAGCAATAGGGACCCAAATTTCCAGGACATTATTGGAGCGAAAAGGAGGCTGTCCAGGGCGTACTATGTATAACTTTCAGTCTAGTCGAGCCTCGGAGTCGGAAGGTGGGGAGCTTTGGAGAGCGCTTCCAGTCTGGCAGATGGTCGCACTAGCACGGCCGATTTAGCGTTGATATGTATAAGACTATTGTACTTGTTACCATGGTCGGTCTTTAATCTAATTAATTAGTTGGAGGTTTAGTGAGGAAGTTTAGGGGCAGAAATCAATAATCGTCAAGAAAATTTCCCTTTTGCCCCGCAGGCCCGCAGGGCCGAAGTTCTTATTACTATTTACCTAAATTGACTACGGAGTCACATCCCTCCCTGTACCGTCACGGTGTTCTGTTGCTTCGCTACCCACGGCATACTGAATCTAGTAAGAGCTCCTTTTAGACCTGAGTATGGAATTTTAGCCTGATTCCTCAAGCGTTAAGACCTTCACGCCAGTAGGACGGAGTATGCATAAGATATATGTAAGTACAGTACTATGAAGAAACGGAGCCTGATCGGTGTAATAGACCTATATGGGTAATATCTTAAGCATGTATTGGTAGTATGGTAAGAAAAAGAAAATTACCAATCTCACAATACATTCAATACATTGAATACATTCATTTACGTTGCATTGGGTACCAATGATTGGCTGTTGTTTATATTTTGCTGGGTCTTACTATTACTGTTACTATTATTGATGAAATTTTATTATTAATATGGAGTTCCCCTCCCGGAGCCGAGATCGATGTCCCAAAGAAATGGAAATTTCAAAATACATACTTAGAAAAAATGAGGAGAGAGTGTGGGAAAGAAAAAGGAGGGCCCCTCATACTTAGAAGGGGAGCACGGACAGTGTACCAAACTCGCGCACAGAGCCATTTCGGGTCCTTCGCCATTCCCAAGCATGCGGATCTAGATTCCTCGCTGGGCCATGTCCGCACCGTCATTTATATTAAAAAACCACATATTTGTCGGGAGGAGAGCAATGATTCCACCTCCCCCTCTTCGATTCCCAAACGGCTGTGGATCAGCTAATACTATCTACGATCACCTAATCTCGGACTGGTTCTCGAGTCAAAAGAACCATTCCCCTCATTTGGGCCCCCCTGTCCATTTTACGATAGGTTATCGTCTGCAAGGCACAAGGAACTACCCGTACACACGTACTCTCTCCATTGGCCCCTGCTTTTCAGATAGATGTTGTCTGTAATAATACGACCTGTATGGTATGTCCGATATTACTATACTTACGGGTCACGGCGCTCTTTCACATGACAATGAACAAACCTAACAAAAGCTATTATGATCAGACAATGAGAACAAGTCCACCACTTCTAAAGAACTTAATCAAGTACCGATACCTGGATCTACCATGATCAAGATGTCTCTGGTATTGTACTACACATCCCCACGTGGGACCAGGTATTGATTTGGTACCTTCTTATTTGAGTCCTTGGCACTAAGCCCCCTGCTACAACTGTACTGCGTAGAGATAACGTACTCTTAGTCATCTTTTCTCCATGGATGCCCTAACTAACAAAAATTTTAAAAAGTTAGATGCCAACTAGTTGGTAACCTGGGTTCTCAGACGAAGCATCCACCACAGCCTAAGGAAAATACTGTATCGCTCAGTAGCCCCACCGTAAGCGAGTATTGTATGATTGCTTCCCATACTAAGTAGATATTATTGGAAGTTGTTGCCTTGTCAGAAACTCGACTCCATACAATATGCATCAATCTCCCGGACAAGCATATGTGGGGATTTACACCAATGTTGGTCTGTGACTCAGTGTCTCCAGTCGCCACCCCATTGTTACATGATATCTGTTACAGAGTACACCTGGTCATGAAGCTCTGGGACGGTGGGACCTAGGTTAGCACGGAGTAGATACTCCGTATACCATTATCTTACCCCTCATTTAGGGTTATTAGCATATCATATTGGATGTCAACCACACCAGTGCAACGCTAATGCGATGACATGGCCCCCCGGCCATACTGCCGGGTTTTACGGTTTAACTTTCTTTAGCCCCCCAGGGCACAAGCACGGATTGGCAGGCATCAGGACACGTCGGGAGTTACCTTGGGTCCTCAACTCTCCTGTAACTTACTTTCCGCGCTCACGGCTCAGTTTCCCCGAAACACCGCCGTCAGCATTAGTACATATTAGCGGGGAGCCCGAAGGTATCCTCGGTTTGATCTAGATAGTCCCGGATACTACCCTGCTACTGATATACATATCACAGTACTTGCCATTCTTACATGCAGGAGTAGTATATTCTATACCGGGTACTAGTGGCGTGATTGTCTACTCGAAGGGGGAGGGGGGCGAAAAGTGCCCCCTCCAACATGTTAAAAGCAATATGCGAACTGCTAAGTGCGAGTGGTCATACTTGCATCGAAGGATTTCGGATGCATCAACTCTATGGATGAATCTTGACAGGTGCAGATAAAGTATATGCATGACCTCAGAATAACATAACCTGCCTTTTCCAATTGAGGATATCGGTGGTATTAGTATTGACAGGGTTCCAGGGATGCCAAAAACCCAAAACGAAAATATCGAAGAAATCTCGGAGAATAGTTCCCGGACACACGACCCTTTCTAGCTTCTCGATGCATGCCACGGATTGAGTGCGGAGTGAACCGAAAACAAGCGTACTCCGTGATATTTCCAGGCTGTATTGACCCAGCCAGCAAATTACCTGGTGATCCCTGGCAACCAACCGTTAGTGATCACATGACATGAACATGACCTCCTGGTTCTGATTGGTCGGGTTGGTCTTTATAACAGCCGTGACAGGAGAGCATTCCAAATACCTTGGCGGGCTGTCACTTAATCTATCTGTAACCCATTCTTACTCTGTATACCGTGTAATTTACATCCTCTTTATTGGTCGGGTTTGAGTTAAGTAGAGGATCCGTATTAGATACCAAGCATGTTCACAGTGCGGCGCGTATGGTTCCGTACCTTGCTTAACATCCCTGACCTCGCTGTTTCCTTTCTCATTCTTAAGCCTTAGAATTTTCCATGTCTTTCTTACCACCGCCCGGTTTGTCAAGTGGCTTCAAGGACTAATAATTACTTCAGCTGGATGCTTCCCCTTCTCTTGAATTTCCCGGCAGATGTGTTCTCTTTCTAGCCAGCTAGCCCTTCCAGGCTGATCCCGAAATAAAGACAATGGTAGAGTGGACAACCCCGGGGGGGCTGTCATACTTCTCCTCACCCATATTCTCTTGAATTGGACAAGGAGCTACGAGTGTCGTTATGATTGTGTCTCATGCTGGCGCTCTAATCAGGACGGGGGTCAACAGGAGAGGAAAGCAACTCCAGATCGGGTTTCGAGACCTCATCTTGCCCTGCGATTCCAGACACGCTAATCGTGATGTGGAGTCACGTACCATGCATGCCAATATATAATGTCGAAGTGGCGTGAGTTGTGTCTATTTGGCCTATTTGCGCACGAGCCTTTTTAGACCAAACTTGCATGCTGTGCAGCCTGTTGCTTATGGAGGTAATGCTGATGTCTTTTATACGAAGGCTCAAGATACGCGAATAAAATTAAGATTGGCTCAATGAGCGAGCTTGTCTTGTGCTATACGAACGAAGATCTAGAGGCTGGAGTCCTCTGATGATTCAAGATCTCTGGCAGCATCTCGAGATTGGCAACGTCATCCCTGTTAAGTCGCCCTTGCTAACGAGAACTTCAAGAATATCCACGATGGTTGTTTTATATTGAGTGCTTCAAGAATATTATATACCAAAGGGGCTCCCTTTAAGTTGATGAGATCCTCAGCTTCTAGCAAACTCACTAATGGTGTAGAGCTCCACCAAGAGCCGATGGTATATAGGTTGTTTCTCGAATCCCACCGGTTGGGTTATGGATAGCGTTGAATGCCAGAAAGCAGTTTTGGCATATTATTTAGCTAATAGCATATAATAATGTACACTACAATGAGAGATTATTGATGGTCTGTGGTACCATCATTGTACTTTGTTAGGTAGTGATTATCCCTAGTCTTATAATTCCACGATCATATTCCTCGTCAGGAGTGAGTTCATCCAAGGATGGAGAGTCAAATAACAGTCCAGCCTTTGAGTTTCTAACACAATGAACTTGGGCTAGCAATGTGAGTTACACAGGATACAAAGGGAAGAAATAAGCGGTTGATGCACATCAAGGTTACTCAACACCTAGCTTATACCTTTACCAACGTTCAGCTTTCATTAACCACTGCTTGAAGATACTCAATGATTATGTTTCTTGAAGCAGCTTGCATGTCCATATCACATATATCTTAGGCTAATAAAGCACTGCATTATAAATACTGCATGGACAACTTTTCAAGCCACAACCAACCATTCGAGCCGTTTGAGCAAAATGCCTGATTACCTGTATGATTCTCGAGATATTGCCAGTTAATTTGCGGCCCTAACGGCGTAAGACATTTCACTGTACGTAACTTTTTCGCTAAAGCTCAAAATACCGCAACTCCCTACTGTCTCTTGATGGAGAGCGGCACGACCTTTGCTTCTGCATCTAACCTCTCTCGCAAATTCGCAATTATCGCAGCGACGCCTCCACTAGACTGCCCGAGCCCCCCAGGAAGCAACTAAAAGTGGGGTACGGCAAGGCAACTAGTCCACCAGCTGCTACGTAGCTCTAGTACTCTACAGTACAGAGTAGGCGTGATCATGAGTGGAGGAGATCCTTCGACGCAATTCGGATATAACAAAGGGCTATCTTTATCTCTAGTACTACTACATGCTCCACTCCTAGCCCCTCCATATGCAACGCCTTCGTGTCCCTAAACATATTCGGAGTGGCGAAAGCTATCAATGAGAAAACAGCTAGTCTGTCCGTTTGGTAAAAGGTTGTTGACAAAGTAGATGCCCGACGGGCCCAGAAGTTGCTGTATTTGGCAACACGTGCCACTTAGTCACGTTTGAACGACATCAGCCACACCCCACTAGCTGCTCAGCCACAATGACGGCCGCGGCCCTCGATCTCCAGGGGAAGTCAACACTTGTCTCAGAACATTTTCTGTAATACAGTGTGCCAAGTGGTCAGTTCTTGATTTATGCTTGCCTTGTGAATATACCCGGATGTCCTATACACTAGACGTTCTATCACACGAATAGGATCAGCTCACTCGATCGTTGATGGTGAGACTAGACCATGGAACCACTTATCTCCCTCGACCTCTATCCTAATCCAGTCCTCCCAGACATCTTCTTATTCGCACTAAATTGACCATCGCCATGGACGATCTGAGCGGTCTGAACTGGAATTCCACTTCTTCGAATGACCCCCGTAAACCCCCACCTATGAGCTCTGGCCTCTTATTTCCGAATGTGAGGCGCAATGACATCTCCGGCCGATCTACTCCTCTTTCTGCCTCCTCCGGGGCTTCAAACCCTCCCTCCAAGTCTGCGACACCGGACAAGGATAGCTTCGCGAATCTAGTGTCTTTCAATTCCTCTAACCCAAATAAGAACCTTTCCCTTATCGAGCAGCAAAAGAGGCTACAAGAAGAGAGAGCCAAGAAAGAGGCGGAGAACCGATCTCGGTTCGAAACACAATATGGGGCGCAAAATGCTCAATTCTGGGATAACCTCGAGAAGGGTGGCAACAAACCTGCTGCAATTGGCATGATCTCTACTCAGCAAAAAGCGCAGTCCGCCGACGAAGATGATCTCCTTGCCGCTTTTGACGCTTCGGCACCTGTTGATGCGTCGACTCACTTCCCCGTACCTAGTCCAAGCCCGTCCCCACGGGTAGACGCCAGGCCGTCGCAACCCATCCCCAATGGATCCTCCCCGGCGCCGCAGGCCTCTGGAATGTCGTTCATGGATGACGATGATGATCCTTTTGGCCTTAACCAATTGAAATCTAAAACAGATCCTCCGCCGCCGCAACCTGCACAGACTGACGATGATGATTTCCTGGGCTTACTGGGTAAGCCCGTTTCTGAAGTTCGCCGACCAGAACCACCAGTGAAGCTCCCAACTCCGGAGCGCGCAGACCTCACCCCATCTCCAAAGCCGTCAAATGGGACTGACCGAGCAATTGCGGAGCTCGTTGATATGGGATTTCCTGCAGATAAAGCTAGCCAAGCTCTACGCATGACGTCATCTGGAACTGATGTTCAAGCTGCGGTCTCATTACTTCTTACGCAGGCGCACGAAGAATCTCGACAAAAGTCTAGGAATGGACCAGCGGTTCAAGAACGCTATCCGAGCCATGAGAGCCGGAGCAGAGATCGGGCTGAGAGGTCGGATCGCGATATGCCATCGTGGATGCAACAGGAGCGAACCCATTCTTCAAGGCGCCGCGAGGATAATCGGTCACCTTCGACAGCAGACAAGGATCCGTCGCAGATTGCCGCTACCTTCGGCAATAACTTGTTGAAAACAGCAAACTCGCTGTGGAAGACTGGTAGCAAGAAGGTTCAACAAGTCGTTAATGACTTGAACACAGATCAAGATTCGAACCAGCCCCGGTGGCTGAGAGATCCGTCTGCCCGCGAGGAATCCTTACCTAGGGAACACCGGCGCACTCCTGATCAGTCTCAGAAGCAGCCAGCTGGATTCACTGACGAAGCTCTTCTCCTTGAAACCGGTGTAGATCCTCGTGCTTCACGCAAGCCGACAAGGTCCAACGATGGACCCCCACCTCGCGCCCTCGGCAGTAACTATCAAAGCCAGCCTTCTCCAGTTGGTGACAGAAATATGCAGCAGCCTGCCTTTATGCGACAACAGCAACCAAGTCCGATGAATGATCCCAGAGCTCGATTGACTAAATCTGCAGTAGAAGAGCAGTCAGCACAAGCATATGTTAGCCCAGCGAGAAGAAAACGGCCAACCGCACAATCTCCAGCCCCTCCGCAGAACGTTAACTTATTCGATTCTCCGGCTCCACAGCCCGCTGAGCGTCCTAGACCGTCGCCCTCCCCAGCTCAGCCCACGCGGCCAGCTGTTACATCTAAACCTCTGCCTGCGAGGCCAAAAGCTCCGCCCCGAGTCATTCCTCAAGTATCTCAGGAAGCTCTTGCATCCACGCACCGCCATCGGACGAAAGCGGCTGAAGCTTACAAGAGAGGTGATTATGCAGCTGCCCACGAGGCCTTTTCCGCAGCTCTGTCGATGCTGCCGGACAAGTATCCCCTTGCTATCATCATCCGCAGCAACCGTGCCATGACAGCACTGAAGGTTGGTGAGCCTAAGGTGGCAATTGGCGATGCAGACACTATTCTGGATGTGATTGGCCCTTCGAAAGGCGAGGCCGAGAGTATCGAAATCGGAAATGGTGAATCCAGTAAACCGATGAAGGATTTCTTCGGTAAAGCCTTGATGCGCAAAGCCGAGGCCCTAGAGCAATTGGAGCGATGGCCAGATGCTGCACAGGCGTGGAAACAGGCGGTTGAGAACGGCCACGGTGGTAGCACCAGTATTCAAGGCCGCAACCGATGTGAAAAAGCTGCCGGCATTAGCAAACCTGTTTCGAGACCTTCAGCCCCTGCTAGGCGGCCGCCTGCTCCTGCACCTAAGAAATCTGCGCTTGATGACTTGCAAGGTGGCAGTTCTTCATCTGCGAACTCCGCCGCTGTTAGTCGGTTGCGAGAAGCCAATAAAGCCGCTGAGCGTGCCGACGAAGAGAAATTTGCTCTCACAGAAAGTGTGGATGCTCGACTAGCTGCCTGGAAGAACGGCAAACAGGACAATCTACGAGCGCTTTTGGGCAGTTTGGACACTGTTCTGTGGCCGGAGGCTGGATGGAAAAAGATCAACATGTCAGAACTGATTATGCCGAACAAGGTCAAGGTGCAGTATATGAAGGGGATTGCAAAGGTGCACCCAGACAAGGTACGTCTGCTTCCCAAGGATACTATATTACAGCAGCTAATGATTGATACAGATTTCTACCAATGCCACGACGGAGCAGCGAATGATCGCTGGTGCAGTGTTCGGCACGCTGAATGAGGCATGGGATAAATTCAAGGCAGAGAATAATCTATAAGAATCAACCTCGTATTTACTGTTCTAGCTGACTAGAACAATATTCTACTTTAACGCCATACCCACTATTGTTCGGATTTCCGCTCCGTTATTTCTATGCTATGGACTGAAAATGCGTAGGATTGGTCATAGAGCCATATTGTACATAGGTCACTTTACACGTGTCATGAAATCAAGGCTTTTGTTTCCCTTTTTCCTTGAACAGGGGTCAATTGTGTATTTATTTCTTAGAAAAAGACCCTCAGCCCGTTATTAGTATTCTTTGTTGACTTGTCAGGTATGACTGCAAATCTGGTTCTGACCCATGATTAGCATGGGATATCAGCGAAGTAAGAATATTTACCCAAGAAGACAGAACATAATACAGCACCCAAAAGCATGGTTCTCGTAACAGAGGTCCGATACCCTCTATTCTTTTTGGGACTCTGTCTCTAGTTGACTTTGCTCTTTCTTTTGCAGGTCTCGTTGCTCCTTTGCTTCTCTTTTAAGTTGCTTCTTGCTCTTTTGTGGTCCCTGCGGTTCCTGCACCCGGTTTGACGGCCATTTCTCACGGCAGCGCTTTTCATCCTCCTCCGTCCATTCTCGAGGCAAAACAGCAAAGACAAGGTAGGATGTATGATTCTTAAGGTCTAGTTCTGACCTGGTCATCATACGACCTTGTTTATATACTGGGACCTCAGATCCTTGCTGGCGAGCGGGCGTATCGGTATCAGTTTTAGGTGCAGGGGTACTGTCGCCGTCACTTTGATTCTGAGTTGCACGGAACAACTGGGAACGTTCCTCAAGGGCGCGCGTTCTCTCAACCGCTTCGTCAACGGACTTGGGGAAGACGACTGTTCCGCGAATATTCTCGTAATCTAATCCAACTCGTTCTCGCTTGGCCTCGATTCTGCGGTTGTTGACTTCCACCATTGAGATTCCCAACCAGCCCAATTGGCGGAGTGTGCTGATAGTGCGCTGTACTTGTTCAAGACAAGGAGAGAATGTACATATATAGACCGGGGATGTGGGATCAAGCGGTGATTCCGTGCCCTCGAGTGGGCTGCGAACGAGATGCTTAAGAGCTAGCCAAGGAGCAGGCAGATCAAGGAAGATCGCATTCGCCTTCGGGGATTCGCCCGTCTTCGGGTCCCCGAGGAGGAAGCCATCCTCATAGACATCGCGGTGTGTTACCTCCACTAGCCCATCAAGTCCATGCTCGTTCACCTCCACGCGAATCTTCTCCGCACGCTGCGCGTGGAACTCAAAGCTGCACACCTTGCCAAGTCTTCTCTTTTTCGTCGATTGATCATCTGAAGGATATCCATTGAACACTGCCCGCACGGACGCATGTGTGAAAGAGCCACTTCCAGCCCCCGCTTCAATTACGGTGCTTCCCGGGCGCGCGCGTAACCGATGGAGGATGTAGCTGTAATCCGGGGTGTAAACGACTTGAGTACGATGCGGAAGGGACGCGGTCCATAGTTCCGGTGTTGGGTAAAGGAGGTGAAGGAAACCGCTGGAGGCGGCTACTGGGATCTGCGGAGATGGCTTATCTTCGGCCTGGGTGGACGAATCCAGCTCGTCCGCTTTCCGCTTCAACTTCTTGGACTGCGTGCGGCCCCGAGATCCCGTGTCCACCTTGGATGCGATGATCTGGGAGCCCCATGGTTGATCGCAAAGGGTGCTATGCGGGAATGAGCCGAAGCGGGTGTTGGTGACTTTTCCTTCCTTATACCCTGCGTTCTTTTCGTCATGGAGTTGGAGAATCGTCGGGATCGTCTGATCTCTGCGGAGTTGAAGAAGTGCAAGACTGTCGAGCTGCGACTGGGAGCCGGGGGTTAAGAAGGGGGAAGGCATTGCGACTGCGTGTGGTGTTGCCGCTTTCAGATATTCTTTCGCAATCGCAAAATCTCGGACGAGCTCCAAAAGCTTCTATCATTCTGGGGCAAAAGTCACTGAAGATCCGATCTAGACCTAACTGGGACTGCGGGTAGGGCTCAGGGCTAAAAGATTAGGGCGATGCTCCCACCGCATTGAAAGGCCAGCTTTTTATTGGTCGATGATCCTCTGGCACATCCATTGAATGCTTGACTCAGGTTGGTTGTCAGGCTGGCCTACAGGCAGTGACCCCTCCCGTAGTTTGGATTATTTGTCCCTCTTTTTGTAGCTCCGTTCCTGATGCCCCTCACCTCTCACCGACTTCCTCGCCTGGTCTCCCATTTCCTCACTAATCGGTCGAAACAACGATTGTCGCTCTTTTACCCCGTGGTCCTTCTCTCCAGATCCAGATCTATGGCCACCGCGCGCCAACAACCGCAATGGCAGCAGCCACCCCTCCACCCTGAGGCCGAAAAGAGCCTGCCTCCTTTGAAAGTTTGGAACTCGTTAACGCGCTCGAAGAACCCCTTTATCCCCATCGATAAGGAAGGCAAGAAAGTTTCTTGGTATGCGTGCGGGCCTACTGTCTACGACGACGCCCATTTGGGCCATGCTAGAAACTATGTTAGCACTGATATCATTCGGCGTATCATGCGTGACTACTTCAAGTTCGATGTGAATTTTGTCATGAATATCACAGACGTTGATGACAAGGTATGCTATGAACTGTGCCCTTTGCGATCCAAGCTGCCTTTACAACATGGTGGAATGCGACGCTGATGAGTCACAGATTATCCTTAGAGCCCGGCAACAGCATTTATTCACAGAGTTCACTTCTGAGCACCCTACGATCGATGTTGAAGTCTTGGAAGTTGCCAAAAAAGCGTACACTGCATACCTCAAGAAGAACCTGCCATTGCTGAGCCCAGATCTGCCCGCGTCTCAATATAAGGATGAAGTAGAGAAGACCTACGCCGCTGTGCTGAATGGAGGACCCCTACCAGGCAATGAGAAGGCCGGTGACGATGAAGCGAAGGCTAAAATGCACATTAAAACTGTTGCTTCAGCAGCAAAGGTGATCGCGGAGGCGGAAGGCTCTGGCGAGCAGCCTAAGGGCTTTGCGGAGAAGTTCTACACGGAAGCTCAAGATCTCCTTCTGCCGTACCTGGATTCATTGAGGGGAACCTCGATCAATGCAGACGACCATGGCATATTCACCAAGTTGACCAAGAGATATGAGGAGCGGTTCATGAAGGATATGCGGGATCTGAATGTCCTCGACCCCAACGAAGTTACTCGGGTAACTGAGTATGGTGCAGAGATTGCTGATTTCGTGGAGAAAATCGTGAAGAATAAATTCGGCTACGTTACGGATGATGGCTCTGTCTACTTTGATATTGAAGCTTTCGAGGCTGCTGGCCACCCATACGCCCGGCTGGAGCCCTGGAACCGTTCGGATAGCAAGCTTTTGGCTGAAGGAGAAGGCTCCTTGACAAAGAAGGCTACAGATAAGCGATCTGCATCTGATTTCGCACTTTGGAAGGCTTCGAAGCCTGGTGAGCCCAGCTGGGCGAGTTCCTGGGGTCGAGGAAGACCCGGATGGCATATTGAATGCTCTGCCATGGCTTCCGCACGGTTAGGCAAGCAGATGGACATCCATTCGGGTGGTGTCGACCTTGCGTTCCCTCACCATGACAACGAACTTGCGCAAAGCGAGGCATACTGGGCGGACAGCCATAACCATTCACACGACGAACAGTGGGTCAACTATTTCTTCCACATGGGACACCTGTCCATTCAGGGCTCTAAGATGTCAAAATCTCTTAAGAACTTCACTACCATTCGTGAGGCATTGGAAAGGAAGGAGTGGACCCCACGGAGCTTGAGAATTGTGTTCCTGCTGGGCGGCTGGAAGGATGGTGTTGAAATCACCGATGACCTTGTCAGCGCTGGTAGCTCGTGGGAGGAGAAGGTGAACAATTTTTTCATCAAGATGAAGGACCCTGCTGCCCTGCAAGGCTCCGGTACGGATGATACTCTCGCCACTGCTTTGGCAGATGCCCAGAAGGCTGTGTATGAGCACCTGTGCGACTCGTTCAACACCCCGGGAGCCATGTATGCCATCTCTGAGCTTATCACGAAATACAACAGCGCCGACAAGTCGACTGTGAAACCCAAGGACGTTGAGGCTGTGGCCCGGTGGGTGACCTCCATGGTCAATATCTTTGGCCTCAATGGCAACGCTGCTGCCGACAGCCAAGAAATTGGATGGTCTGGTATTGACGTCCCCGAAGAGGCCAAGCCCTTCCTCCACCCATTGTCATCCATGCGTGACTCTCTGCGACAAGCCGCACGGGCGAAGGAAGGAGTCAACGCCAAGGTCATTGCTGAGATCGTCGATCGTGAAGCTCTTCCTGACCAAGAAGTCACCGAGTCAACGAAGCCTTATGCCGACGTCTTGAGCAATTTCCGCAACAAATTGTCGTCACTCGAGGAATCGAATAGCATTAGCAAGGAGGTGTTGGCACTCTGCGATCGTGTTCGCGATATCGATTTGTTCGAAGTCGGCGTGTATCTCGAAGATCGAGACAACTTGCCTGCACTCGTTCGCCCGGTGACTCGTGAGTTGATCCAGGCTCGGGAAGAGAAGGCCAAGCGAACACAGCAAAAGCAGCTCGAAAAGGAGAAGAAGGAAAAGGAGGCCTTGGAAAGGTTGCAGAAGGGCAAGCTCAGCCACCTGGAGATGTTCCGGACAAATGAGTATAGCGCGTGGGATGACGAGGGTCTCCCCACCCGCGATGCGGCCGGCGAGGAGATCGCTAAGAGCCGGGCTAAGAAGCTTCGGAAAGACTGGGAGAGACAGAAGAAGCTGCATGAGCAGTGGCTGGCCAGCCAAATGGGAGCAAAATAAAAGAGTTAGGGTATTTTTGGTTATATTCGCTTATACCTATATGCATTGACGGCGTTTTAATTCCTCTAGCCATAAAGGAATCTATATACATATTTTTCGGGGTTACGGGTGTCCATTTGATGTTAGAGATCTGTTCTAGTAGATACAAGCACTTTGTTCGCCAGCCGTAGAGAGAATGACTGGTCATGGGGCTTGTGGCGAAGGGGAATCATGTGCTACGTATTATCATTTATAAAAATCACCGCGTATCACATGCGGAGATGACATTGGTCACAACCTAGCATGCAATGCAAATGGGAACGAATTTTGCAATGATCTCTATTTTATGCAAATATGCTGCCATGTCATCGGTCATTAAGGAATTATTTCCCCAGCTATCAACTTGCGGCACTCCCCCCGCACTCTTTGTTCTACCCCAGGGCCGTCCTGAATAGTAATCTGGCCGACCCGACCGTCGGTCGGCCACGAACCTCGGTAACTCTTCCCCACGGCAGAATCTCCGCGGGTACAAAGGAGTCGCATTCCTTTTGCTGATCCAAAGGCCACTCTTTTAATAGCCTGTTGTTCGTGATACCCTTCATCGATAGATTATACATTTTCTGTTCATATCAGTTATTGGAGCCACCGTCGAATTGGCCGCTATCTAGAAGTACATACGCTCAATCTCGGTTACATACAGTTTAGAACAGGAACAAGATGGGCTTCAACACTGCACTAACAAGAAAGCTAGGCATCACAGGTACCTAGATTTACTCCCCGGATATATTGATGGTGCCTAACTAATCGCCCACAGTTCCTGTCGTCCAGGGTGGTATGCAATGGGTTGGATACGCTGAACTCGCAGCAGCGGTCAGCAACGCTGGCGGCCTTGGAATCGTACGTATCAGATCACATGCAAAAGCAAAATAAAGACAGTATCGCTTACGATCCAGCTCACTGCCCTCACCCAACCAACCCCTGAAGACCTCCGCAAAGAGATCCGGAAATGTCGTTCCATGACCAAGAAGCCCTTCGGTGTCAACCTGACTCTCCTCCCTGCCCTCGTGCCCCCAGACTACGCTGCCTACGCCCAGGTGATCATCGATGAGGGTGTCAAGATTGTCGAGACGGCCGGAAACAACCCCGGTCCGGTGATTACCCAGCTGAAGAAGGCCAACACCACTATCCTACACAAGTGCACGACCATCCGTCACGCCAAATCAGCCGTCAAGCTGGGCGTTGACTTCCTGTCCATCGACGGTTTCGAGTGTGCTGGCCACGTCGGCGAACACGACATTACCAACTTCATCCTTCTCAACCGCGCCCGTCAGGATCTGGGTGTGCCCTTCATCGCATCGGGCGGATTTGCAGACGGATATGGCCTGGCCGCCGCCCTGTCACTGGGCGCCGAAGGTATCAACATGGGCACGCGGTTCATGTGCACGATCGAGGCCCCCATCCACCACAACGTGAAGGAGGCCATCGTGAAGGCCGAGGAGACAGACACCGCTCTGGTGCTGAGACGGTGGAAGAACACAACCCGGCTGTTCGCCAATAAGGTCTCGAAGGAGGCGCTCAAGGTGGAGAAGGAAAGCAAGTCTGGAGAGTTCAGCGATGTTGCCCCGTTCGTCAGTGGCAAGAGGGGTAGGGAGGTCTTCTTGAACGGTGACGTCGATTTTGGAGTATGTGTGTCCTTTTCTTGCTTCGCCTTTCCCTCTCTCTCTCTCTCTCTCTCTCTCTCCCCCTTCAGTAGTCCCGGGGAAACGTGCCGAATCCTTGCTAACCGTTCCATTTTAGGTCTGGACCGCCGGTCAGGTTATCGGTTTGATCCACGATATTCCCACCTGTGCACAGCTGCTCCAGCGCATTGAAAAAGAGGCCCTGGAATCAATGCAGCGGAACCAGTCGTTGTACACGGCAACGCCGCAGAGCAAGCTCTAAGTGGCTGTTTATTTTGTTCATACAGATTTTCTTCGATACTTTTTTGTTACTGGCCACAGAGCTTTTGTATGTAAGGCATAGAACTAGTGATACTACGGCAATGCATTGATGACATGGACAGTTCGTGCATGACAAATAGTAGAGCCATCCCTTGCAGCACAAGGGGGTTTCCTTGAGATAAGCAGAAAGCCACAGCCCCCCACAAAAAAATAAAGGAAAAAAAAAAAAAAAAAAAAAACAAAGCCACAAAGTCAACAAAAAGAAAAATAACCCCCGACACCCACGAAGTCGGAGTATTGATTAAAAAAAAAAAAAATCCCCAGAAGTCGTACACGTTCCCTGCACGTAAATGGACTCTCACGAGCCCGACCCCAAGATTCAGAAATTAGCCCTAACCCGCAAAACACCTCAACATTCAACATAACTACATGTTTGTACAACATTCACAACCTCCAACCTCCCTTACTCTCACCCAAAAGTCCAGCATACATGAAATCAATATTAAGATCAGCCCCTGCAATCACCATAATAACCTCACATGTAGACAAACTCCCGTCCACACACCGCCACACTCACCAATCAAGCCCATCCTTTCCCACACGGAAGTTAAAAAAAAAAACACCCAGATACTACTGAGTAGCTAGTAACACAACAGCCTTAACACGAACTGCATCCTTACATCCCATCCCACCTGCTACCCTGCCCTCCTTACGTTTTAATCCAAACTCAACCCCCAGAAGAACTGCACAATAAGCATAGAAAGCCGAATCCAGGAACCAAGAACCAGGAACCAAAGTAAAAAGTGCTAGGTAGTAGTAACAAGGGCGAAGGCATACAACCCCTCCCTCTACTCTGAGACCACCATCCCTGGTTCACTCACTACACACCAAACAAACTACTTCTTCTATCCGATGCAAACGGGGGTAAAACGTATTTGGTATACATCCCCAACTGCATAGGTCAGGTAAACATCCTGCAAGAACCAACGCACCTCGACTATCCCTATATCACATTCCCCACCTGGGGTGTATTCAGGGAAAGAAAACAAAAAAAGGACCCTCCATCCCCCGCAATCAATATAGCCCAAAACGAACAAACCCAAACAAAACACAGCGCTTTATCGATAGTCTTATAAACCCCTCGATTGACCCCTCATCGCCTGGCACGAACGCTGTCGTTCAAGTCCAGACGAAGTTTAAAAAGCTGGACAAGAGGGGAACGGAAAAAAAGAAACAATGAGTTTCTTATCTAAGATGTTCAGATCCTGCCTTCAGGGTCGACGGAGGCAGAGACATAAGCAGAAACATGATCGTGATACCCCGCCGGCTGTGCCGCCTAAGGATCCCGTCCCTTATTCGTGTCCCCCTGGGGTGAACCCCGATTTGGTGAAAAAGCCTTCTATCCGGATTGTGGAGAAGGATGAAGGTGATGAGGGGAGACCCGGGTCTCGGTGTGGGGGTGGTTGTGGGGGGAATGTGGTTGAGGCACCAGTGAAGGTGTCTGAGGAGACTATTGTTGCTGTTGAGGGGGACACTGGTTTTGAAGGTGTGGAAAGGGATTTCAAGGATGAGGAAGGTGAACAGGATGAAGAGAAAGGGGATGATCATGACAAGAAAGACGACCGACAACCACACTGCATCCCCGAGAGACCGCAAAGGAAAAACACCGTCAAGGGGCCCGAAGTCAGGAGTCGGATGATCGAAGACATCCCCGAAGAAACCGACACAGAGACCGAATCGAAGATAAAAGAACCCGACCAAGAATCGGACACAACAATCCCAGCCAAAGACGAAAAAGGCATGCCGGCCTGGCGGGTCAGTCGGCGCAAATCTCTCGTCGAAATCATCAACCTTCTGCAAGCTACTGCGGCGTCGGCGCCCAAGCTATCTAACATCCGACTCCCCAGCATCCCGCCCAAATCGCCGCTTCGCACGCGCGGCTCGGTGGCATCACTCTCTTCATCTGTGTCCTCGGCCACGATGACGGAAGATGAGCCCGCTAATCTGAAGAAAGAACGAAGGATGGCCGCGGTGATGCTTCGCGGTGGTCGGTTTGGAAACCGCAAATCGGCGGATGAGACGATGATAACATCAGCTACGGCTAACGATAAGGAAAAGCCTCTTTTTTGCTAGGAATGGCGTTTGGGGTTCGGGGTTTTTTCTTTGGTGTACTTGGTCGATATCGGGAGGTTTTGTTTCCTTCATGAGGAGGTTTTGGACTGGGATTTCTTGATTTGTATACTATTGTGGGGGTACTTGTACAGGTGATCTTGTTTTCGGTGTGGCGTAGTGTATGATATAGGTGTGTTCATCTTCTTTTCGACGATGTTTTATGTATGTATGAATAGTATCATATTCAAAGTAAGAGAATATGGCGGGCACTGATACTTCTTGGAACCGTAGCGTAAATTTATGGTTGGGTAGACTGTTAGTACTGCTCATGAATGATGTGTAGTGTCAAATTTATGGGGATGACAAGTCTGCGGTAAAAGATATCAATTTGAAAGGACTCTATGTTACGACAAACTCGACACTGATAGATCAAATAGCCGTGAAGGCGAAAAGAAGTTGTGGAGCATTGTTGCATGTTCAGCGATCACGCATTCGTGGTTATGCGGGAACGATTGGAGAGAGGTTGACCGCATAAGTTCATTGAAGAGTTTCTTAGAGTCGAAGTGCCACCATCGGTCTAGAGCTAAGAGGGACATTCCATGGCAGACCGCAGCTTGGGCAGCGAGTATTACTATACAGGTAGTCTACCCAGTTTAGGCGATGAGGGGATCGTAGAGTAAAGGATTGTATAAGTAAAGCGTGCTATAAACAGTAGACAAAGGTATGATACTAGTACAGCGATGTTCCGTCAATGATATAATAGGTGCTATTTTGAACAGTTATACAATCAAAGCGAAGAAGTAATATAGTGGATCAAATGATACAGATGATGGAGAGGGTGACTGAAGAATGATTAAAAAAGGAAGGATAAACTACGAGACTACAAGTGACAGAGAAAACTTAGAAGCTGATGCAAAATCTATGTATTAAGTCGGCTAGCCATAAACTATTTCCAGTTGTAATGCTGGAACAGGCTGCACAGAGAGATTCAGAAAGGAAACAGAACAGTCTTCTCGCTCCAAGGGTTCCAGGACACAAGCGGCCAGTGAAGGACACTGAATGAAAGTATAGGAATACTTCATATTCCCATATCCATGCCACGCTCGAGCTACCAACTTCGCGTATATCATCGCTTACAGAAGAGAGCTGATAGCGATGCAAGGAAGGCCAACACCAATGAGGTCGCCATCCTGTGCTAGTTAGTAAAGGTCGTGTAGGTTGTATGAGGAGGGAACTTACGGCGCTGGACTTGGTGTTCTGGCAGCAGGAAATGGGCTGCTTGCACTGCTCCTGAGGCTGGATGATGGGGACTGAGATCGGTTAGTATACTGTTAACAATAGCCCATCTCGGGTCATACTCACTAGCGAGAACATTGACGGGGATGTTTGTGCACTGATCCAAAAGTGCAAGACCCTCAGAGCCCTGGCCACCACCGGCGAGGCTGTCAAGGAGACCGTTAAGGAGACCCTCCTCGACCTTGGTGAAGTCACCAGTCTTGACTTGCTTGTTGCAGCACTTAAGCTCAGCATTGCTTCCACACTTCTCGGCGGCCTGCTTGGTGGTCAAGTCCTTCGGAAGATTGTACTGGTTCTTGGCGTGTCCAACTTCCTGTCCAGCACCAGTGCCAGAGGCAGGAGGAAGAGCTGCAACGGCGGTAGCCAGAGCAAGAACGGTGGCGACAGAGAACTGCATTGTGACGGTGGTTTTGGTTTTGAACGAGAGAAGACTCGGAGATGTTTTTAAAGAGAAGCTTGTCTTAGAGAAGACTGAACTGTGAAGAGAGAATGAGAGTGAATTGATTGTGTTGATGAAGAACAGATTTGGTCGAGGAAGGCGACTCCTTATATAGACAAATCTGGTGGTCTGTGACCTACCTTCAAGGCGCTTCTTCGCACTCGACCACGATGTTTTCGAAGGAAAGTGAGGCTTGTCGCCACTCCAGGAATGCAACACGCAAGGAATGGCCCTCATCTATGACACTGTTTCCCCTGTAGTAGGGTAGATCCTTGGGCCCGAAGACGTCTCCCCCAGTCATCGGTATGGATCGACCAAACAATTGCCCTATGCTTGCTTGGGTAGCAGGATGCCAGTCCTGCAGCATACCACAGCTGTGCAGGACACAACTTTCATCTTGCGTTGCACGCACGACCGTGTCTCATTCCTCCTGTCTTCAACCCGTGGAACGCTATGCAACCTGTAGATCCCCCTCGAGTGAGCCGTTTACGTTACATTAAGTTATACTTCGAAACTAGGAAAATATGCCTACCAATGACACATGACATTGACACAAGGCAATCTCGAAGGCAATCTGGACGAGGCACAACACTCACACTACTTGTTAACCCCCATCTCATGACCAAGTGATGGTATACCTCGTACCGTAGGCCCGTAACTATCTTCCGATGGGGCTCGTGCGGTATGCGACAGCCATACCCGAGAATTAAAGTCGCTACTAAAGTTGCAGGGCATTTGCAAGGCATGATCTGGGCTACAAAGATCCTCAAATTCATTGGTTCCCCCCTTCCGGTATCCACGGCTCACCTCCTCCTCAACGCCCATGTGGGCAAGGGGTACAGGCAAGGGGTTACCGCACTAGTTGCTGTATAATTTCCGCAATCAAGGAACTTCCATAACCTCTGTCACTGGTTTCACTACCTATCTGCTGATCGACTGTTCGGAACTCTAATACCACACGTTCTAAGTTTATTTATTCTTTTTTTTTTCTGTCTTTCATAGGGATTCCGCCGGGTTAACCCGACTCAGACATTGTTTAATGACACACGGCCTAGCCATGGTCAACTTACTGTCCCTCAGACACTCATTTCGGGAGTATGAAAAGGGAATGACTGGAATGTCTCATTCCCAGTTCTGATGTCACCTAGTTGAGTCTGTCGCCCGTATTTGGTAAGAGCCGGTTGGGTCACGAAATTGTACATGTAACTATGGCCTTTGCTGGTTTTGGGTCTCTGGCTGGCCAATAAGCATGCCCGGGCTTGTGCTCCTGAGGCCGTAGATGCGTTTCCAGTAGGCATCTGGGCTCTACTGGTAGTACTAGGTAGTATAGTGACCAGGCCATGGACCTCTAAGACTATGAGTCTATGACTTGCCAGCGCAGCCATCATGAGGAAGTTGCTGTAAACTTGATGCAAGTAGTGTATGAGGTACAATTGTATCCGGAATAATACATATTATCTTGACTCTGCTATATAGATTGGTTGTGTAGTTAGTATTGTTAGTGACATGAGAATATATATATTTTGGGGTATATACATCAATGGCTATATGTTGTAGTAATAACTATACAGAATAATCACTTACATGAATATAGCTTCTAAATATTATCCTCCTTCCATAAAAGAAGAAAATTACATCCTACTTGATCACATTGAACACCAGAGTGTGATATCATTGCTACCATATATTCTTCTAAATGTAAAAGTGCTACTGATTATGGTGTTGATACTTCTGATAGCATTATACAAAGTGACCATACATAAAATAACTAGTATAATTGCTATCATACCACCGTAGAAACGAGATTACATACGTGATACAACCAGTAAGATTATTTCATCGTATAAATTGAAGCACCTAACAGCCTGTTTGTACTCCGTATTCTCTAGTTCATTCGCCCAGCGCTAAAATCTGTCTTCCAAGTTTCTATACTCTATCCAACACCGACCGTCCACCGACAATAACAAAAACAACGAAACCAGTAGTTAAAGCTCCTTACATAAGCTAAAGTCGTCTCGTGCATTACACCCGCCGTGGTGCATCAATGCAAGATCACAGGTTGCCTAGAGAACCTGAAGATTCACCAGTATCCCCGACTAAACCCCGATGCCTAGTATGTAGACCGCTCTACCAGCTTACGTTACATTCTTCAATCCAAAAAAAAAAAAAAAAAAAAGCAACGATCGTTACAATTTCCTATATTCATTAAGATTCCACACCGACATTATGAGTGCTATTCATTTATCTTTTACGCGGCCTCAGGAGCCTATCTCTCTATCCCTTGACTAAATGGACCCCAGCCAAATACCTTCTAGGTTCCAGCCACAGGCATTGATCGTCAGCCTCTGTCTTGCCACCCTAATTTCCAAGACAAGCAAATCCCGTCTCTCAATTCCAGGGGGGGAAAAAGGATCCGCATTCTGTGACAAGGTATGAACCCGTGCGTCGAGCCTAACTCGGATTTCTTTGGTTTGTTTTGGTTTGATTGGGCAGCGATTTGGTCCATCCTGAATTCGGGGTCAACCTCTTCCCTCGCTCACAGTGTTTTAGATCACTTTGTGCCCTCACTTTTGCTAATATACCTGGCGAGAGGGTCACTTGTGGTGAGTGACTGTAGGTGTTAAGGGTGGTTGGGACTTAGAATGCCTGGGTTGATTCAGGCATGAATTGTTTGCCTGTTAAATGGCCTCAGGCCGACAGGATACACGTGAAGTCTACAATAGGAATGATTCTGCTAAGGATATATGTAGTAGATTATGAATGGAATATTTTCACTAGATTTTATTTCTCTACTCGCTTTCTGTATGTTAGAGTCTCTTTTTTTTTTCCTCTTTTGCCTTTGGGTTGGGCTTGACTCTTGACTGAACATCACCCATTGTAATTTGATGTAGATAGAGCAACATATAAAGACGGATATATATTAAATCACGTAAAGAATTACCAGAAAGTAGCAGTAGTATATCTTATCCCAATTAACTATTCACGTTCTCATATCCATTGTTATTCCAGTTCCGTTAATAGTAAATTTACTGCTATTTATATCATATGTTTACCGGTGTTATGTATTATATATATACTTCATACCCAAATCAGATATGTACATATAAATTGAAACCAAGCACCATCACCCGAAAAAGCCACATAGGCTTAGCAAATGCTTGAAATATTCTGCCTACTAAAAATAAAAAAGCTTCTAAATCCTACCACATTAGTATAGGTAACTATTCAATGTAGCATCTGGCACGTGCCAACCAAACGACAGCAAACGGTTTTACTCAAGACGGGCGGCCCTATCCAGGGCCGTTGCGTTCCAATGCCTTCAAGGTTCAAATTAAATCTGACACCTGCCTAACTCGGCCGGAGATTTCATCCAAACCCATTCAAAAGCAGCCTTCAATACTACCCTTCCTTCCCGTCATTCCCATGGAGTAAAA